>NC_057811.1:352228446-352387975 GCF_018294505.1 Triticum aestivum | reverse complement strand
CCCGCACCCCACCGCCGAGCCCCGCCCCGCCGGAGCCCCTCGCCGGAGCCCGTCCGATGAGGTACTGCCGCCGGCCGTTTTTCCCGTTGTTGACCGGTTTTCTGTAAAAAAAACCCTTTTGTTTTATAAAAAAAACCCTAGATCGGTTTTTTTTGGTTTTCTTATTTCGCGGGCGTTCACCGAACCGTTCGTTTTAACGACCGCGTTCGCCGGTTTTTCTCTGTTAGCGAACGTCCGTTATTTAACCGTTCGTCCATTTTTCTTTTTTGTCGGATTTTTCTCGTTATTTTCTCAGATTCGATTTCTGATTGAATTTTCGATTCTGTTTAACTTCTCGCTCGTTTATCGGAATCAGGCGATTCAAGCACCTAGAGTTTCGTCTCGAAATTCTCTTTCCGTTTAACCTACTCAAACAAGTTTTTGCTATAGTAAAATTTGACCTAGATCCAGATTAGCAAACGAAGTTTCTTTCTTTCGCCGTTTGACTTTCGTTGCTTCTTTCGAGTTGTTTCTTTTTGCAAACCGGAGTTCTTAATTTGAACTTTCTGGTTGGATCTTTCATTCGAGTTTTACCCGTGCATTAGATGAGTACTGATTGTATGCTTGTTTGTTGGCGATAGAGTACCCGGAGTGTGCCGCTTGCTACTTCGACTCGTTAGGTTTTGCGGATCATCAGCAAGGCAAGTAACACTTTGATCATATTCCGTTCATACCCAGTTTTATTGCATTAGATCTATTCCTCAAACACTTGCATGATTAGGATCTAATTAAACTGTGGGTATTGGGAAGTAGTTGAGGTAGTACCTATTACCTGTTCTTTTATCAAACCCTTGGGAGTTACTTCTACGTTGCTTTTATTATTGCCATGCTATCCTCGTAGACGTGGATTGGGTTTGAGAGATATTCATGACAGATGTGAGATGTTTATTAATGGTTCAACTTAAGGTGGCAACTAAAACTCACATCTAGGTGGATTGAGGCACCTGGAGAACCCAGTGTTGTCTGTATGTATAAGGTCCGCCACCCAGGCTCAAAGGGATCATAAGATTATTCATGCTAGAAACTTCCGTGTGCAGCCACAAGCTATTATGGGCTCTAGCATAGTTGAGTAGGTTACATGATCTCTTGAAGAGGTGGACTAGCAGATGTAGGGGAAAGTAGGTGTACCGGTCCATCCAGAGTAAAGAGTGATTGTTTCTAAAAGACTGTGTCTTGGTCATCCGTTACTCAAACACCATGTAGTGCGAGTAATCCAACGGAGGAGATCAAGTCTTGTGGGGAAAAGTGCACAAACCTCTGCAGAGTGTACAAACTGATTATGATTAGCCGTGTCCCCAGTTATGGACAACTTGAGTATCTAGTACCTGGATTATCATTTGAATCTCATCACCGTGATACCTATAATTAATTTTGTTGGGTTAATGATATTACTTAATTGGGATTGAGTTGGAGGTACCTTCTCAATGTTTCAACCACCATGATAGTTAAACAAAACTTATTCCTTTTGAAGTAGGATAAAATTGGCTTTTCACAAAACTATAACCATAGAGCCTTCCACCAGCCATATATGCATATAGTATAGCATTATCATTGTTCATTGTTCTCTATGTGTTACATTGCCAGCATATTCTATGTGCTGACCCGTTTTCGGGCTGCAACGTTTCATGTTGCAGACTTTTCAGACGACGAGTAAGGTGCTTTAGGTCGTGGTCTTATACTCAGTGATGCCGCTGGAGTTGATGGACTCACTTATCTTCCAAGTCTTCCGCTGTTATCGTTATTAGATGGCCTTAAGCCATGTTTATCATACTTAATCTCTTTGGAGATATTCGATGTAATAAGTGTGTGATTGCTACTCTATTATAAATCCTCCATTTGTACTGTGCGTGTCAGCATTACTGATCCAGGGATGACACTGGTGCACAGCAGCACAGGCCATTTGAGGTCTGGTCGCTACAAAGTTGGTATCAGAGCACACGCTGACTGTAGGACACGACCACTAAGCTTAAGCCTTAGAAAACTTCTCTCTTCTCATTTCTGACCCCTCTCCACTTTCTACTCTTTTAGGAATGGCGAATGCAAGGAGCAAGTTCATGCAACCAGATGAAGACACGCCGTTTGGTCGACACCTGAAGGAAGTCACCAAGTACTTGAACATAGGAATACCAAGCGTCACCGGAACCTACAACGCCACATTACCTGAAGAAGAGAGCTGGAAGATTCAAGTTATCATTCCAGGAAGAACGTTTGCGCCAATTACGGAACCCATGAGATTGGTTTTCGAAGCACCCACTTGGAGTTTAGGGAAGAGCATGGCCGCACATATCGCCATGGGACGCATTGGAGAAGTCTATCACCAGGAGCTTAAGGATACAATTTATCAAATTTGTGGACGTCGAGACGCGCAATGGGAGATGATCAAGACCAAGAAGGATGGATCAATTGCAGCTTTCATCCAGGAGCAGAACCAACATATTCGACGCCAGGAGAATCAGATGTGCACGGACAAGGAAGAACTGAAGAAGGCATTCACGAAGATCAAGGAACTCCAAGAAGAACTCAAGGCTACCCGCGAAGATTATTTGGAGCAAATCAACGCACTAGTAGGGAAGATTGACGACCTGGAGAATAAGATTGGAGCATTCATGGGAAATCCAGTGCCAAAAGCAGAAGTCAACGAATGCACTTGTCCGGATAACTACATCATCATCGACGACACCGACTCGGAACCAAGTGAAGATGAATGGGTTGATGAAGCTGGAGCAGACATCATAGAGTCTTCAACGGATCAGAATTTTTAGTAGACCACCATATCATTAGTAGTTTTTTCCCCATTTAGTAGTATAGCTCAAGCACTTTGTAAAGCTAGTTAGATCGATTGTTTTGCCTTGTTTGGATTGATTGAGTGATATTGATTGAATTTGTCTCATGAGCATATGGGTAGTGTTTTCTCTCTAGACCTCATTCTATTCTTAATTCTCATCTTTTCTAAACCTATCAGATGCCTCCGAGACGCGACACCGGATTTGTTTTCCCGCCAGAGATCACCCAGTTGATTCAGCAACAGAATGCCCTAATGCAAGGGTTAGTGCAGAACCAAGGCAACAACAACAACAACAACAACCCACCGCCACCAACTCCTGTTGACCACTTAGCCCGTTTCTTAAGGCTAAACCCGCTGGTGTTTTCCAGTAGCACCGAGCCGATTGTTGCAGATGATTGGCTCCGCAAAGTTGGAAGGGAGTTGACCACTGCAGGATGCACAGATGCGGAAAGAGTGCGTTTTGCCGCACATCAGCTTGATGGACCCGCAGCATCATGGTGGGAGAATTATACAGCTACGCACCCTATTGACACTGTCACATGGGACCAGTTTCAGCAAGCTTTCCGTACAGCTCATGTTTCAGCAGGAGCTATGGCTATGAAGAAGCGTGAGTTTCGCAACCTACGCCAAGGAGGACGCACCGTAGGCCAGTATGTGGAGGATTTCAGTAAGTTAGCATGTTATGCACCAGATGACGTTGCTACAGATGCAGCCAAGCAGGAGAAGTTTCTGGAAGGATTGAATGATGAGCTGAGTATGCAGTTGATGGTAGCAACTTTCAACAACTACCAGGAGCTGGTAGATAGAGCTCTCATGATTGAAGGGAAACAACAGCAGATTGAAAACCGCAAGAGGAAGTATGGACAAGGGAAGTACAATTCTGGAGCCCAGCAAAAGCCACGATTTACCCCGAAGCCGGGAGGACAGTTTCAGCATACCCATGGAGGAGGTAGTTCGCATAACCATAATGGCTCCAAGAATGGTAATGGGAATGGAGGAGGAAACGGACTGAACCGCACCAACCCATCTACCCCAACCAAGAGAGATCTAAGTCACATTACCTGTTTCAAGTGCCAGAAGACGGGACATTATGCTACCGATTGTCCCGAAGCCCAAAATGGAAATGGCAATGGAAGCTCTGGGAAGAAGCCGAACCCGTTCAACAAAGGACATGTGAACCACGTGAGCGTGGAGGAGATTGAAGCTCAGCCTGATGCAGTAATAGGTAAGTTTTTGGTTAAGTCAATTACTGCAACTGTTCTTTTCGATACTGGTGCATCGCATTCATACATATCAAGGGGATTCGTAAACAAGTTTAAGATGTCCACCCAAGTCCTCAAAAGCCCCATGTTAGTAACCTCGCCAGGAGCAGAGTATATGGCCACCCAAGGATGTTTTCAGATACCATTGGCCATTGGTAGGCATGTTTTCCCCTCAGACCTCATTGTTTTGGAATCGCAAGGTTTGGATGTGATTTTGGGAATGGATTGGCTATCGTTGTATGGAGGAAACATCGATTGTGCCAGCAAGACGATTTTGCTTACCACCCCAGAAGGAAAAAGGATCAAGTATGTATCTCGGCATATGCCGAAGAGGACTCAAGTGAATTCCTTATCAGGAGTTGTACAGGAGGAAGTACCAGTGGTGAAGGATTATCCGGATGTATTTCCAGAAGAGTTACCAGGCATGCCACCGGATAGAGACATTGAGTTCTTGATTGAACTTTTGCCAGGCACAGGGCCAATATCTAAGAGACCGTACAGGATGCCCGCAAAGGATTTGGAGGAAATTAAGAAGCAGATCAAGGAGTTACTGGATAAAGGCTATATTCGCCCAAGTTCGTCACCTTGGGGATCACAAGTACTTCTAGTGGAGAAGAAAGATGGATCACTAAGGATGGTTGTTGATTACCGAGGATTGAATGAAGTGACCATCAAAAACAAGTACCCACTGCCGATGAACAATGATTTGTTTGACCGCTTGCAAGGAGCTAAAGTATTTTCCAAGATCGATCTACGATCAGGGTACCATCAGTTAAAGATTTGAGAACAGGATATACCCAAGACGGCATTCACCACCAGATATGGATTGTATGAGTATACCGTTATGTCATTTGGACTGACTAACGCACCGGCCTATTTCATGAACCTGATGAATAAAGTGTTTATGGAATTTCTGGATAAGTTCGTCGTGGTGTTCATTGATGATATTTTAATCTTTTCCAAGGATGAAGAAGAGCATGAGGAGCATTTGCGATTGGTACTTGAGAAGCTCAGAGAACATCAGTTATATGCCAAGTTCAGCAAATGTGAGTTTTGGCTGAAGGAAGTTGGATTCCTTGGACATGTTATTTCTGGAGAAGGAATAGCAGTAGACCCTGCCAAGGTTGACACAGTGACAAGTTGGGAATCACCCACGACAGTTGGAGAAATCCGGAGTTTTCTTGGACTTGCAGGATACTACCGGAGATTCATCGAGAATTTCTCAAGGATTGCTAAGCCCATGACTGAGCTATTGAAGAAGGACACCAAATTTAATTGGACTAAGGAGTGTGAAGCCAGTTTCTAGGAGTTGAAGAAACGATTGGTTACATCACCAGTGTTGATTCTGCCAGATCAACACAAGGACTATGAAGTTTATTGCGACGCTTCTCGTCGAGGACTTGGAGCAGTGCTTATGCAGGAAGGAAGAGTTGTTTCGTATGCTTCACGACAAATTAAACCCCATGAGAAGAATTATGCTACGCACGATTTGGAATTAGCAGCCGTGGTGCATGCATTGAAGACATGGAGACATTTTCTCGTCGGAAACCATTGTGAGGTGTACACGGATCACAAGAGTTTGAAGTACATTTTCACGCAGAAGGAGTTAAATCTCAGACAGAGGAGATGGCTGGAGCTCATTAAAGACTACGATATGAGATTGCATTATCACCCTGGAAAGGCTAACGTAGTAGCAGACGCGTTGAGCCGGAGAGTCATGTCAACACCCTCATGACAGGAGAGTTACCTCAGGAGTTAGCCGAGAACCTACGCGAGCTATGTTTGGAGATAGTCCCTAGGGGCTATTTAGCGACAATGGAGATTCAGTCTACCTTGATGGAAAGGATCAGAGAAGCTCAGAAGACAGACAAGGAGATTGAAGAGATAAAAGATAAGATGAGCAAAGGAAAAGCCAAGGGATTTCGTGAGGATGAGCACGATACCTTATGGTTTGAAGACCGCGTATATGTGCCAAATGATCCGGAGATCAGGAAGTTGATTTTGCAAGAAGCCCATGATTCACCATACTCGATTCACCCAGGGAATACCAAGATGTATTTGGATTTGAAGAATACTTTCTGGTGGACCGGAATGAAGAAGGATATTGCGGAGTTTGTAGCAGTTTGTGATGTATGTCAGAGAGTGAAGGTAGAGCATCAGAAGCCAGCAGGATTGCTACAGCCATTGCCGATACCCGAATGGAAGTGGGATAAAATAGGCATGGATTTTATCACGGGATTACCCAGGACTTGTTCAGGCTATGACTCGATATGGGTTGTAGTCGACCGTTTGACGAAAGTGGCTCATTTCATTCCAGTGAAGACCACTTACACCAGTGCTAAGTTGGCAAAGATATACATGACCAGGATCGTATGTTTGCATGGAGTTCCGAGGACCATTGTATCAGACAGAGGAACCCCATTTACCTCGAAGTTTTGGAAACAGTTACATGAAACATTGGGAACTAGGCTGGAATTTAGTACCGCATTTCACCCGCAGACAGATGGACAGACCGAGAGAGTCAACCAGATTTTGGAGGACATGTTAAGAGCATGTGCACTAGATTATGGATCTAGTTGGGACGACAATTTGCCATATGCGGAATTTTCGTATAACAACAGTTACCAAACCAGTTTGAAGATGGCCCCTTTCGAAGCTTTGTACGGAAGGAGGTGTAGAACACCGTTGTTGTGGGACGAAGTTGGAGACCGTCAGTTGTTTGGACCAGATTTGATTAAGGAGTCTGAACAGAAAGTAAGGTTGATTCGCGATAGGCTCAAGGTAGCCCAGTCCAGGCAGAAGAGTTATGCTGATTCTAAACGCAAGGAGACAGTTCAGGAAGTCGGAGACAGAGTGTATCTTCGAGTATCGCCACTTCGAGGAGTGAAGCGCTTTGGAGTTAAAGGAAAGTTAGCGCCTCGTTTTATCGGACCATACAGAGTGTTGGAACGTATGGGAGAAGTTGCCTACAAGCTGGAATTACCCGAAGGATTGTCTGGAGTACATGATGTATTTCATGTTTCGCAGTTGAAGAAGTGCCACGCAGAGATGGCTGAGATACCACTAAGAGATACTGTGCCACTAGAAGCAATTCAGTTGGAAAGTGATTTGACTTATGAGGAGAAACCAGTTAAGATCCTCGAGTATGCCAGCCGAGTTACCCGCAGCAAGGTTATCAAGTTTTGCAAAGTCAAGTGGAGTCACCACACGGAGGATGAAGCCACCTGGGAGCGAGAGGAAGATCTACGAAAAAACCACTCCCACCTATTTTCTAGCCAACCCGAATCTCGAGGGCGAGATTCATCTTAAGGGGGGTAGGTTTGTAACATCCCAAATTTCCAATTTGGAATGTTATACATAGATCATCATTGCAATATGTTTCATTGCCATTTTGACAAAATCTCTCGATAAATCCTAAGCAACTCAAGACCCTCGGAGAGAGTTGGGGATTTTCCTGAATTATTTTTTTTCAATTAATTTTTCCAACGAGGATTGTGGTTTTAATTATTTTTCTCTCCGGAAAAATATTTCATTTTAAATAAACGAGAGGAGAAAATATGACTTCTCCAAAACAATTGAAATACTGTAGGAAAAATGTTAAAATCATTATTTGAAATTTATTTGGATTTTATTTGCAATTTTTATTGCATTAAAATATTGCATGTTTTCAAAATATTTATTTTTGATTTTAAAAATGTTCACCCTATTCTAGATTTTCTAACTAGACGGGGAAAATTTATTTCACATTTTTCTGATTTTTACTCATTTTTCTATGCAATATTTTCCGCGGAACCTTTAAAAAAAATAACGCCCGCGCCGATTGGGCCAACGGCCCAGCCGACGGCCCGCCCGCGGCCTCGCCTCCTCCCGCACGGGACCTCGCCGCCTGAGTCCGGCCGCCGCACGACACCGTCGGCCGACCCCTTCCCCAAGTCGCCGCCGCGCTCCCCCTCCTTAAATACCCCACTCTCTTCTCTCCTCACCCCGCCTCCGCCGCCGCCGCCCGCCCGCATCTCGCCCGCCGCCGCCGGCGGTTGCCTCGCCCGCCGCCGCCGCCGGGAGCCCCGGAGCCGCCGCCCTCGCCGCCTCCCCGAGCACCGCACCCCGCCGCCGAGCCCCGCCCCGCCGGAGCCCGCCCGACGAGGTACTGCCGCCGGCCGTTTTTCCCGTCGTTGACCGGTTTTCTGTAAAAAAAAACCCTTTTGTTTTATAAAAAAAACCCTAGATCGGTTTTTTCGGTTTTCTTATTTCGTGAGCGTTCACCGAACCGTTCGTTTTAACGAACGCGTTCGCCGGTTTTTCTCTGTTAGCGAACGTCCGTTATTTAACCGTTCGTCCATTTTTCTTTTTCGTCGGATTTTTCTCGTTATTTTCTCAGATTCGATTTCTGATCGAATTTTCGATTCTGTTTAACTTCTCGCTCGTTTATCGGAATCAGGCGATTCAAGCGCCTAGAGTTTCGTCTCGAAATTCTCTTTCCGTTTAACCTACTCAAACAAGTTTTTGCTACAGTAAAATTTGACCTAGATCCAGATTAGCAAACGAAGTTTCTTTCTTTCGCCGTTTGACTTTCGTTGCTTCTTTCGAGTTGTTTCTTTTTGCAAACCGGAGTTCTTAAGTTGAACTTTCTGGTTGGATCTTTCATTCGAGTTTTACCCGTGCATTAGATGAGTACTGATTGTATGCTTGTTTGTTGGCGATAGAGTACCTGGAGTGTGCCGCTTGCTACTTCGACTCGTTAGGTTTTGCGGATCATCAGCAAGGCAAGTAACACTTTGATCATATTCCGTTCATACCCAGTTTTATTGCATTAGATCTATTCCTCAAACACTTGCATGATTAGGATCTAATTAAACTGTGGGTATTGGGAAGTAGTTGAGGTAGTACCTATTACCTGTTCTTTTATCAAACCCTTGGGAGTTACTTCTACGTTGCTTTTATTATTGCCATGCTATCCTCGTAGACGTGGATTGGGTTTGAGAGATATTCATGATAGATGTGAGATGTTTATTAATGGTTCAACTTAAGGTGGCAACTAAAACTCACATCTGGGTGGATTGAGGCACCTGGAGAACCCAGTGTTGTCTGTATGTATAAGGTCCGCCACCCAGGCTCAAAGGGATCATAAGATTATTCATGCTAGAAACTTCCGTGTGCAGCCACAAGCTATTATGGGCTCTAGCATAGTTGAGTAGGTTACATGATCTCTTGAAGAGGTGGACTAGCAGATGTAGGGGAAAGTAGGTGTACCGGTCCATCCAGAGTAAAGAGTGATTGTTTCTGAAAGACTGTGTCTTGGTCATCCGTTACTCAAACACCATGTAGTGCGAGTAATCCAACGGAGGAGATCAAGTCTTGTGGGGAAAAGTGCACAAACCTCTGCAGAGTGTACAAACTGATCATGATTAGCCGTGTCCCCGGTTATGGACAACTTGAGTATCTAGTACCTGGATTATCATTTGAATCTCATCACCGTGATACTTATAATTAATTTTGTTGGGTTAATGATATTACTTAATTGGGATTGAGTTGGAGGTACCTTCTCAATGTATCAACCACCATGATAGTTAAACAAAACTTATTCCTTTTGAAGTAGGATAAAATTGGCTTTTCGCAAAACTGTAACCATAGAGCCTTCCACCAGCCATATATGCATATAGTATAGCATTATCATTGTTCATTGTTCTCTATGTGTTACATTGCCAGCATATTCTATGTGCTGACCCGTTTCGGGCTGCAACGTTTCATGTTGCAGACTTTTCAGACGACGAGTAAGGTGCTTTAGGTCGTGGTCTTATACTCAGTGATGCCGCTGGAGTTGATGGACTCACTTATCTTCCAAGTCTTCCGCTGTTATCGTTATTAGATGGCCTTAAGCCATGTTTATCATACTTAATCTCTTTGGAGATATTCGATGTAATAAGTCTGTGATTGCTACTCTATTATAAATCCTCCATTTGTACTGTGTGTGTCAGCATTACTGATCCAGGGATGACACTGGTGCACAGCAGCACAGGCCATTTGAGGTCTGGTCGCTACAGTTTGGAGGATAATAAATGCTCATTAACTTGATTTTAGCCTTTTTAGTATTTGGATCCAAGCATGGGTGAGGCTAGCATGTTTTAGTCCCACTACTTTTACTCATGGGACTAAAACGTATCCAAGCACCCTCTTAGTTTTATTTAAGGGGTGGGTTGTGCTGGACACCATTATTGTGACTAGCCTTTTTAATAGTACTATATGCATAATTTGGCAACGAGCGCTCTCTATATGTACCACCTTTTTTTAATTTCAAGTTTTGCTCCATGGCGCAATCCATCGATACTACTGCTGTACAAAAGTATACATTTTTTAAAAGGCTAGAGGGCGGGGCAGTCTAGCTTGGTCGGTTTCATGAGAGGCGAGGGCCTTTGTGATTTGATGGCTCATTACTGCTAGAAGGCGGGGCCTTGTGATTTGATTGCTCGTATAAATGCGCCGACGACCTGATCGAGGAGGAGCAAAGAACCGTGCGGTATACTCAAGTTTTCCACTGGAGTAGTACTGCGACGGAGGAGCACGAAACACGGCAGCCCAGTGCCATATGGCGATAAAAAATGATCTAATTTGCTAGTCATCTCATTGTTAGCATTGTTCTATTCATTCCCTCAAAAAAACATTGTTCTATTCATGCCTCGCAGAGAACGTGTCACGTGCGGCGAAACACCCGAAGCAAAATATGAAACACAGGAGCAAAAGAAGAAGGAAGATTATCACCCCAAATGATCTAATTCGCCGCGGAGTCGTAACTGCTTCTTCATCGCCTCCACGACCTCCATCTCCTTGCGTGTCTCCTCCGCCATCTTCTTCATTCTGTCCATGACGCGGGATTTCTCGACGCGAGCCTTCATCATCTGTTCCACGCCGCATTACGTACCTTGACAGCAGCCGGGTGCTCGATGCGGAGCTTTGCCAACTCCTCCTTCTGTTCCATGACGAGGGCCTGCAGCATCTTCATCGAGGAACTACTATTCTCATGCAGCTTCTTCCAGCCGGCGTTCTTCTCCTTCAACAGGTCGATCTCGTGACAGAGCTTCGCCTTGTCCTCCTGAAGTCGCAGGATTTCGCCGGTCACCTTCTTCTCCGAGGCAATGCTCTTCTTCAGCAGCATCACCAAGCCGGCGGTCAACTCCCCCTGCTGATTGAGCTCAGCGGGCATGTCGTCGAGGCTCTCCTTCAGCAACTCCATCAAGCCTTGGATGAACTCCTTCTGCTTATTGAGCTGATCGGGCATGCCGTTGAGGGATAATGACTCCAGCTCCGCCGGCTTGCAATGTTCACCTCCGAGGCTAGGGCGCTCCTGGGAGCCATCGCCTGCCCGTGAGAGATCTTTCGAGGTCTCTGCATGGCGGCAAGCCCTCTCTTTTTTTCCGCAGCCTTGGTTGCCGCTCCCTTGTTACGAGTAGTTCTCGACCTAGAGCTCTGCTCACCGGCCATGGCAATGACGGATGAAGAAGAAGCACTTATGAGGAGGAAAGGTAGAGTAATTTTCGGTTAGGTAGTTCCCCTTTTTATAACCTAAGTACTAGCACTAGTACTAATACCTGCATAGTGGGAACACGTTCAGGTTTGGTACGTACTAGTAGGTGTGAGCAGGCTTTCGAATGTGATGGGAACAAGGTAAAGATTAATTGATGGTTTTGGTTTCGAGGCCCGAAATGGCTCCCGATGAGTTTAGCGGAACATAAATTTCAAGTACTACACTGCTCAAATGCGTAAATATTATGTTACTGTCAAAAATTGGCACAAAATACGAAGGAGACCAATGGAAGTACTACTAGCAACCCACAATTTAACTACTCGCACGCGCGCAGTGGAGTAATAATGTCTTTCTTCCGCCCTCACGTCCACTCAATTTGCATGCGCTGTATTAATTGACCATCAATGAAGTGAATGACTTTACACGCGTCAAATTATCACATGGGGTGGATCTTGGTACAAAATTGCGTCCGCCCGTGTACCCGCATGTGCGTGCGAGGGAATGAGTGCGTGCGTGGCGTGCATGCACATCTTTGCTTCGTGCATGTACCGCCAGTATGGCTCAGGGAGGACGAGTACATTCTTCTGGAACCAGCAGCACTTCACTGTGATCAATCCACGCAAGGAGGTCATGACAACGCCTCCACATGTGCCACGTGGCTTCATGAACTGTAAGAGAGACATTGTGTAGCGTGCCATTGGTATTCTAATTTACGTGTTTTGCACATACTCGAAGTACTAGTAAGGTACACGTGTATTGCACGCATCAGATTTTGCAACCAAATTATGAATAAATACCACACTATAGCATGTAAGCTCTGACTCATATATGCCTAATGTAGCCCTTCATTTAATTCTTATAGTTCATCTCATTCAAAATCAATTAGTTTTTACAAAAGAGCTAAGAATGCGGGAATAGGAAAAACATGGGATTATAGTGGAATGTCGTCTTGAATCCTACAAGATTGTACGAGTGTTTGATTGTGCATAGAAAAAACGCAGAATTCTTTCAAAGAGGTTTGAGTGGATGGGATGTTTCCTATGAAATCTAGTGCAAATGAATCATATGGAAAAATTCCTCTGGTTTACAATCCTACGAATCAAACAACCAAGATAGGAAAAATTCCTAATGATTAGAATCCTCCAAAATTCCTTTGAGAATCCTTTGAATCAAAGAAGCCCTTAATCTATTTTATGATTCATGGAATTGTGCGTTGTAAAGCATAAAGTAAAAACAAATAATGGCAATTCAACTAGAAAAGAAGTTTGGGCAGTTATGATACGGAAGATTCTAGAACAAAAGGGAACCACTGTTGTTTTGAGGTTTGTGCATTATGCTTAAGTTCAACCATGGAGTCTGCTAGATTGTACATGTGGCAAAATCCAGTGGGGGCTGGAAGATGGTGCGAGGGGCCGAGTGGAGGGAGACTATGAAGGAATGCACAAGTGCGAGATCGATATTTAGAGAGAGGGGGCGAACACGTGCGCTGTTGCGCACAGTGGCGGAGCCATGAAAAATAAATGAGCTAGGGGGCCAAGCATTGCTAATCCTTTACGAGGAGGGTCAATTCATGAACTTAAACCATTTTTAGCGGCAATTGTCTAATGATCACATTCATAGTAGCCTCGATATATAGTGATGTTAGGGGGGAGGGGGCAGGGCCCTTACTGCCCCTGTCTTCGCCATTGTGCACGCGTATGAGAGATGAAGCGGAAGGCATGGATGATGAGAGGGGGACGTTGGATATATAATTAATGTGGGTGTATTAGCTATATATGTTAATCCTATATAGAGAGGTATAGATTGATCGATGTGGACGTGGGAAAGAGGGTGAGACCTCACTGGATATATCGATTGATCGGTTTGTGTGGAAAACTATGAAAGACCTAGCTATATACACACATACATAGAGGAACATCGATCGTTGCGCATGCACGCGTGAGAGATAAAGAATGCCCGATATGATGGAGATGGGGATGTGTGTGGGTGTGTGCCTTCATGGGAGACCGACCTGAAGAAAAAGATTGTATGCGTGCAATGGATAATGCCGACTGGTAGTGTGTGTGCATGCATGCACGCGAGAAAGTTAGTGGTACAATTATAAAGAGAAGACTACTGTGTGGGTGTAAAAGAATAGGTGAGGTCATAATCAATGTAAAGTTGAATTCAAATATTTGAATAAGAGATCCTGATGTTTGAAACCCATGCATGCATGAATATAACGGAGATCTGCACGGTGTGGTTTGGAAACGAGCATGTTGTCATGTATACACATTGAATTTGAGATACCGATGGCAGACATCATTTGGCCACGTCGCATCCGTGCATGGACACACTATTCTAATTGGAGATGATCGGCGGCTCTCGCATCACATATCTATATCTATACCCCTATATATATTATATTTTATATATTTTTATATTGTGTGCGGGTAACTTTAACTTTGAAAGATGGTCGTTGGATGAGGCAAATCCGATGGTCCAAAGATGGTAAATTTGAGCACTACTGGCCGTTGGATATCATCTAGATTCCACCAGATTTCGCCACATGTATAATCTAGAAGACTCCATGGTTGAACTTAAGCATAATGCACAAACATCAAAACACAAGCACTTCTTATTTGTTCTAGAATCTTCCGTATCAGAATTGCCCAAATGTTTTTCTACATGATTTGCCATTATTTGTTTTTACTTTATGTCTTACGATGCACAATTCCATGAATCTTAAAATATATTAGATTTCTTATAAAAACTAGATGATTTTGAATGAAATGAACTATAAGAATTAAACGAACATCTACATTATGCATATCTGACTCAAAGCTTGCATGCTATAATGTGGTATTTATTCATAATTTGGTTGCCAAATCTCATGCGTGCAATGCACGTGTACCTTACTCTAGTCTAAATGGTGTTTGTGTGTGTGTTGTGCGTGTTGAGGTGCAAATTGTCTTTTTTTGGGTACACATTAAGCTTGTTCTTCCGAAATTTCAAGCCGCGCCTTGTTATGCCGAAAATTCAAGCTAGCGTCTCTGTCTATCGTGCTGCGAAACTCCCGCCTCTTCAACCCGCGCCTTGTTAGCCCGAAATATTTAAGATATATCTTTGTCTCGTTGTGCTCCGACAACTCCCTCCATCTCAACCCGTGCCTTGCTATTCCGAAATTACAACGCGCGCGAAAACTCCCACCTCCTGTGAAATCCCGACACGCGAAATGCCCGTTGTACCCTTGAACAGAAAAAACCACCTCAAATTGGTGGGGGTACTTTCATAACTTACCCCACATTTCGGACAAGAGCGTCTCGAAGCCATGGTTTCCCACTGCCATCTCATCCGCCCACACATTCATACACCGAGGTCGCGAAAACCCGCGACGAAACCCCACACCCTGCTCCGTCCGCCACCCAGCTGGAGCCTCTTCCTCGACGACGTCGTCCACAGCAACACCTCGACGTCCCTCATCCACCGTACCGGATGAGGACCCGTCGTCGATCTCATCGTCCCGCCGGTTCAGCCACCCCGTCCTCCACCTCCAAGGAGCTGCCCCGACGTTCCCCTCGTCTTTCGCGCCACCTCCATTCCCACACCGCCATCTTCACCTGCACCACCGGAAGAGCATCATCATCACCGTTTCCTCGGATGAAGCTGCGGCCTAATCGGCGCCACCAAAGAGGTTGTACACTAATCGCCGCGTTTTCTTCCTGGTTCGATCTCACGGTGCTGCCGGCGCTCGGTCCCGAGCCGACATGGCGCGGCTCCATCCACGGCGGCGTCGCCGGACACTTCCTCCACGGCGTCGCTCCCTCGGCGGCGACATCCACATCAGTAGGAGCTGCTGCTGCTTTAGCTCTCGCTCGCGCTGCTGCTCTGCTCTTGCTCTCGGTCCCCTGCCTGGTCTGCTCTTGCTATTGCTCTTGCTCGCGCTGCTGCTCTCGCTCTTGCTCTTGCTCGCGCTGCTGCTCTCGCTCTTGCTCTTGCTTGCGATGCTGCTCTAATTTAGCTACACTTCAGTCGACTGAATCGACTTTTGGGTCAGTCGATTTTCAGGGGGTGGGGGGGGGGGGGCTCGCCAGGGTGAAGGAAGAACCAGCCGCAGCGGGGAGGGGGGCTCGCCGGAGAGGTACCCCACTATCTATCTTAGGGTTCAGGATGCGGGCGGTGGTCGCTGGCGGTGGCGGGGCGTTGGCGGGGCGGTGGCATGGGGATCACCGAAGAAAAAGCTTGGCACAGGGGGGCCTAGAGGGATGGCTGGGGCGGCGGCGGACCGGCGGTGGGGAGTGTTTTCGGGGCGGGCGGGGCGGCGCACCGCTGGCCGCGGGCGGCGGGGGGCTGCTGTTTGCCCGGTGGTGGCTGGCGGCTCAAGGGGGTGGAGGTTGAAGATGAACCGCAGGCCCTTGATTTCGTATCCAACAGCTGCAAAATCGACTGAACAGAGATGAAAAAGTCAGTCGACCGACGTGTAGCCTCACCTTGCTAGTGCGTTTAGTTTCGACATCAAAATTCAGTTTCGACAGCAAAATTCAGTTTCGACAGTTAAGTTCAGTTTCGACAGTTAAGTTCAGTTTCGACAGTTAAATTCCGTTTCGACAGTTAAGTTCAGAGATGAGTGGCTGATGTATTTTACATCTAGCACTTTGTGGTTATGTATTTTACGTCATGTATTGGAGATGCTATTAGAATTCCACTCAGGTTAACATTGTTCGTTGTCTCTCTTGTCCTGCTTCAGCCTCGGTTTCGTACAACTCACCGGAGCTGCTCCAACGACGAAACCCTCCATCACAGCGGAGCAGTACCTCGGGCTCCATCTCCAGACGCCTAAGATCTTCTTCCCCTCCTCCGACAGCCAAGTCAGCCGGAGCATCCTCACCGGCCAACCCAATCACGCTGAGATCGACATGGCTTCGCCAAAGAGGTTGTACACTTGTTGCATCTCTTTTTTACTCTACAGGTTATATATATTATCCACTGAGCACTCGTAGTAACGGGAAATATGATTATTTTATCCTACTATATGACAAGCAGTGAGGTACCAGGCAACTTAGCTATCCGTGATGGACTCTCTTGAATGCCATCATTATTTATCTGTGCGCGTTTGAGCTATGCATTTGTCGATGGGCCTGGGAGTTGAGCTAGTATTGCAGTGGCCTGGGTCCAAAGTAATAGAAGTAGCACAAAGACATTTTTTTAGTGTAGGATTTTCCTTGCTCAAGCCTGCCTACTAGAATCGCAGTGCTTGAAAGGAAAAGTGAATGAAAAACATCAGAATTGGAAAGTTTCCTATGGTACTACTTTTCATGAATTTGGTGCAAAGGAATGGAGCAAAGGAAAACTGTAGGATTTGTTCCTTTAGTGTCTCCTTGAAGGAAAAACCGTAGGAATTCTCCACTTCTCCTCCTTTTCATATTCCTATTCATCAAGCACAAGACTAAGAGATAGTAGCATAATAGCATTATAACCGTACATTTTCTTGTGGTTTGACTTAATCTCACCATGCTTTTTTGCACCATGTGATCTTCCAATTGTTGTGAATCAAACACCCAGATTGGCAGAAATCCTGTGTTTTAAATTATCTGTTTTGCACGTGCATTCCTATCCTATTCTTGTCTATTTCCTATCCCTGCATTGTTAGAATCCTCAAATTCAAACAAGCCCTTACTCAATTACTTCTGTTATAGATATGTGTCAAAGAAAACCTTGTGTGGTTTGTCCTGCTCCTGCGGCGATGTGTTCCACCCCAGCTCAGCTGCTCCAACGACGGAAGGGTTCACCACAACAGGGAACCGATCTCCAGACTGTCTTTCGCCGCCTCAGATCTTCTTCCCCGCCGTCGGCAGCCACGGCAACTGCATTACCATCATCAACTGAGCAGATAACCTTGAGGACTACACGGGTCCGCAAGAGAGGTCGCACTCTTTCGTGTCTGCTTACGTTATGCGTCGCTTAATATGATGACATGCTACATTATCGTCGTGTTCACCTATTAGACTCCGAGTCAGGTCCAAACTAATGCTGAAACTTGATTTTTTAAATGGTTGTGGGGTACATATTGGGGCAGCAATCAGTACTATCTGTCTACTATCTGGTTAATCTCCGGTGTCTACTATGAGTTTCATGTTGGGTGCAAACAAACATTAAAGGAGCCATTATCTGTATTTTTTAACTAAAGCTATTATCTGCCTGCTATCATTGGTTTTGGGTCTATCCATAGTTTGCTACCATCACTCTGGATTTGTGCATGCACTCCTTACATAATCTCACTATGTTTTATTCCTATGCATGCCAGTTATTGTACACAATGGAACTGATCATGTAGAGCAAAAGAGACGAGCCTTGCGTGGCAATAAAATTTCATGCAGACATCGTTCCATGGTGGGCGCAAAGGCAGCCCCCCTCCACCCATTTTGGATCGTAATCAAGAGGAAGATAACTGTTCTGAGGGGGATTCAGAAGGAGAAGACCACTCCTATTTACCCCATGAGGTCTTCGCTCTAACTTGGCATGCTGATGTTGGTAATATCATGCATATGGTGCCTTGCATTGCTTACTGTATACATTAAAGATGTCATCTTCTTAGTTTAGACATGCTTTGTGTCAATGCCATCTGTTTAGTTTCTTTATCGTATATGTGAATCATGCAATGCCATCTTGTCTAGCCAGGCATCATATATGTGAATTTTGCAATGCCACCCTGGTTAGCCAGTCATCTTATATGTGAATTATATCATGCCATCATTTTTTTATTACGTGTTAAATTTGTGAACAATTTTAGTACATTCAATTACTCTTCCTATGCATCAGCCATTCGGCACAGTCATGGAAAAATCTGGAGTGGAAACAAGGTCTTTAGAGCAGACAATGCTATCTGACGAAGCGCATGTCTTGCTGGTTACCGATAGCTCCTCAGAGGAGGATTCAGAGACAGATGACCAGTCATATTCCCCCCCCCCCCCGTGGTGCATGCCCTAAGTTGGAAGGGTTATGTTGCTCATATCGTGCGTATGGTATCTTGCATTGCTATGTCATTTGCTTACTTTAGACATACTTTGTGTGAATGCCACCTGTTTAGTGTCTAATTACCATATATGTGAATTATGCAATGCCATCTTGTTGCAAGACATTATATATGTGAATTATGCAATGTTATCTTGTTGCAAGGCATTATGTATGTGAATTATGCAATGCCATGCTGTTTAGGCAAGCGTCATATATGTGAATTATATCATGCCGTCCTTTTTTTGTATTTCTCATTGCTTTTGTCGACAATGTTTGTATATTCAACTGCTCTTCCTGTGCATCATCCATTTGAATTGGTGATGGAGAAATTTGGAGTGCAAACAAGGTCTTCAGAGCAGACAATGCTACCTGCTGAAGCGGATATCTTGCTGGTTACAGATAGCTCTTCAGAGGAGGATTCAGAGGCAGATGACCAGTCCTATTATCCCCCTGAGGTGTATGCTCAAACTTGGCAGGGTTATAGTACTCATATAATGCATATGTTGTATTGCAATGCTTAGTTTTTACATCATATACACAATATTGAATGCCATCTCCTTAGTTGACACATCATATATGTGATTGCCCTCTGCTCACTTCCTTAGTATATAAATCATATATTTGAATTATGTCATGCCATGATGTTTACATAGACAGCATGTATCTGAATTATGGCATGCCAACCCATTTTCTAAAGACATAATATAGTTATATCATCTCATCCTGTTTACATAGTCATCATATTTTAAATTATGTCATTCTATCCGTGAATTATATCATGCCATCATGTTTCCATCGACGACATGTTTGTGATTTATGGCATGCCAACCACTTTAATAGACACATCGTATAGTTATATCATGTCATCCTGTTTACATAGTCATCATATTTTGAAGTATGTCATTCTATCATGTTTAGTTAGCCATCATACATGTGAAATTGTGTCATGCTATCCTGTTTAATTAGCCATCATATATGTGAAATTAGGTCCTGCTATTCTGTTTGCTTAGACAACATAAATGTGAATTATTTCATGCCCTATTTTCTTCCCTACTATCCATTGCACCTGTCTATCTTACAATGTCTGTACATTCAATCACTTTTCTTGTTTATCAGCCATTTCAATTGGAGGGAGTGATGGCAGCATCTGTGGGAGTAAAAACACGGTCTTCAGAAAAGATCGTGCTACCTGTCGATGCAGATAGAACCACGGTTGTACTTGCCCAAGAACCAGCCCCACCACACATAACCCACACTCATGCAGATTGTACCCCTACCCAGTTGGACACAGAACCAGCTACACCCCTTCTAACCCCAACCCCGGCAGATAGACACCCAGTTCCCGTTGACACAGCACCGTCTCCACCACAGAGCACCCAAACACGAGCAGTTAGTAAGGCAACTGCAGTGCCCAAATCACGAGGACCACCACTCCGAACCCGAAGTCAATGCTTAAAGCAGAAGAAGAATTGTTCTCAGGTCAGGTTCCATAGCTATGGTTCATACTACTTTGCTCTTGCATCACTGTATTTACTGATACCAACTAATTTCAAATTTGAAGGATGCAATTGAAACTCCAATGGCGCAACAGGTATGTTTTAAACCTGTTTCTTCAACGTGTTTGGCTGTTTGCTGTTGTAACTTGCTCTATGTTGATTTCAGTTTCAATTGAATAAACAGTTATGTTTTCATGCCATGCACATTACAAGTGTTGTTATTGCTGTGTAGTTTCCCACACTTATATTCTGTCTATGCTGCTTTGTCTTAAATAGATATGATTCGAACTGTATCTATCTTGATTTGGCAACATAAACTAGAATGATATAGACCATACAGTGACCATACTACATAGATATATGTTTGTTTCATGCTGTTATCCTGTCCACCTTACTACTGAACTGGTTTACCAAAATGAGTTTCATATACTACATTGTAAACCTGAGATGTGTTTGTTTGTTTCTCTTTTAGAACGCGGATAAAATATTGGAGAAGAGTACCCTGTTATGCAATGGTAAAGGAAGTAATGCAGATAAGGTTCAAGATAGTGAGACATCCCTGTTGGTCTCCAAGAAAGCTGATAAAAACTATATTGAAGACACTGAGACAACCCCAAAGTCCTGTCTTGATGTAGTGTTCGGGTTACTGGCTACCACTGCTGGCACCAGCTCTTCGAACTCGTTGCCTGAATCAGTTCGGCTTCTTGAGTCTCAACTTCAAGTTGAAAGACATCGATCAGGTGTTATGCGACAAGAAGCCGAAGGACTGAGGAAGTCCCTGCAGAATTCAGATGCATACTTTCTGGTGCAACAGCAAGCGCTGGAGGACTTAAGCGCCAAACAAGAGAAAGTTAATAATCTTGCTAAGCATCTTGCCAGCATTATGGGTACCCAGGATATTGTTTCTTGAGCTCTTCTGAAGTGGTTTCAGTTCTGGACTTGTTTTGCTGCGGCGTTTATATGCTGCCGTGTTCCCTATATTTGCACTGGTGGCGAACTTTGATGCCCAGTGGATGTAATATGTGTAATAGCCGTGATAGCCTAGTGTAAGTTGCTTGCTTATTTATTTCCTTGTTGTCTTGTTTATTTGTTTGCTTGTAGTCAGTGCAGTTCTTTTTCTGCGGTTTGCTAGTGGCTACAATAACCTATTTTTTAAAAGTAGGCCACAATAACCATGGGCTAATATTTACTGTAGTGACACTGGGCCTCCTACGGGCCGTAGAAACAGTGGGCCTTCTACGGGCCGTAGAAACAATGGGCCTTCTACGGGCCATATCATCAATGGGCCTTATACGGGTCGTATGATCGATTGGCCAAACATGGGCCAAACAGACCTCATTCTGGCCGTAAACGGGCTAGAGTTGGAATCGTCCATTCATGGGCCGACCATAACGGGCCATCATTAATAGGCCGTATTTGATGATGCTATGAAAACGGCCCAACATATTAACGGACCACAAACGGGTCGACTGTAACCACGGGCTGAATTTGGCCCACAAGCAGAAAATGACAGTAACGGGCCGTAAGTAAACGAATGCTGGAAAATAGCCCATGAATAAATGGGCTCTGAGAAGGCCGAAAGATAACATGGTCTGGAAACGGCCCAACGGAATAACGGGCCGTTAATGGGTATAAGGTGATACATTCTTCTGTACGGGCCAGTTTCACCACAGGCCGTTAATGGGTGTAAAGTGATACACTGTTCATTACGGGCCAGTTTCACCATGGGCCGTTAAAAGGCCAAGAGTTACATAGGGCCTCATATGGGCCGAGAGACGTCATGGGCCATACATGGGCCAGAAGTGAAAACGAGCTGGAATCATATTGGATGGCCAAGATGACACTACTGGGCCTAATTCGAATAGGGCGTAATGGGCCTTGGGTTAGCGGGCTGTA
The DNA here is from genome assembly GCF_018294505.1 of Triticum aestivum. Lineage (NCBI taxonomy): Eukaryota > Viridiplantae > Streptophyta > Magnoliopsida > Poales > Poaceae > Triticum > Triticum aestivum. The sequence goes on along the minus strand of NC_057811.1, from coordinate 352,365,985 downwards.
AATGGGCTATATGCGAACAGGCCGTTAACAGGCTTTCCATGGGATGGCCCGCCACCTTTTGACCAAGTCAAAAGGGCCGGCATTTTCATAGGAATGGGCCTCTGTTGGGCCGTGCCACGTGTCGACGTATCATAGGCACCTTCTTTCCAATGAGTGGATGACATCTGTCCCAGCGATGAGCCGACACGTGTTTCCTCCAGCCAATGATGATTTTACACGTGGAAAATCCCCATTGGTCGGGGCTGTTAACGGGTTATTAGATCCAAAACCTGACCCGATAGCTTAACGGCGTTCCGTTACAGTGGATGCCACGTGTCGGTCACCCTTGATGAAAGCACTTCTGTGACGCGCGATTTATCGTCATGGAAGTGGACACTTTTGTGATGATAATTTTGGTAATGTCATGGAAGACTTCTACGACTGCACAGGTATGACTATCTTGATTCTGTCATAAATTTGTCATGGATGTACATGCATGACAAAAAATGCGGCCTACTGTGACAAACACCTATCATCACGGAAGTGTATTTTTTGTGTAGTGCATGGTGGAAATTTCAGCTTCCGGTATATTTCTTTTATTTGTAACAATTTCTTTCAAATATTTAGCATAAGGATTCATTTTAAGCATATTAGTTAATCGCATACGCAAAAAGATAGGTCTAATCATTTCAGCAAAGCGCTCAAAATCCTCATCATCCTTTTTCTTCGATGGTTTAGGAGGAAAAGGGATGGGTTTCTGAACCCATGGTTCTCTTTCTTTATCGTGCTTTCTAGCAACAAAGTCTCTCTTATCATAACATTGATTCTTTGATTGTGGGTTATCAAGATCAATAGCAAGTTCAACTTCTACATCATTATCATTGCTAGGTTGAGCATCATTATGAACATTATCATTAACATTATCACTAGGTTCATGTTCATTACCAGATTGTGTTTCAGCATCAGAAATAGAAATATCATTTGGATTCTCAGGTATTTCAGCAACAGGTTCACTAGAAGCATGCAAAGCCCTCTCGTTTTTTCTTTTTCTTCTTTTTAGAAGGACTAGGTGCATCTACATTATTTCTCTGAGAATCTTGCTCAATTCTCTTAGGATGGCCTTCAAGATACAAAGGTTCCTGGGTCATTTTACCAGTTCTAGTAGCCACTCTAACAGCATACTCATTATTCTTATTATTCAATTCATTGAGCAAATCATTCTGAGCTTTAAGTACTTGTTCTACTTGAGTGGTAACCATAGAAGCATGTTTACTAATGAGCTTAAGTTCACCTTTAACTCTAGACATATAATAACCCAAGTGTTCAATCATATAAGCATTTTGTTTAAATTGTCTACCAAAATAAGCATTACAATCTTCTTGCTTAACCATAAAGTTCTCAAACTCATCCAAACATTGGCTAGCAAACTTAGTAGGAGGCATTTCAGCTTTATCATATCTATAGAGAGAATTTACCTTTACTACCCGTGTCGGGTTATCAAGACCATGTGTTTCTTCAATAGGTGATGAATTAAGACCATATAATTCTTCAACAGGCGGTAAATTAAGAACATGTATTTCTTCAATAGGAGGTAAATTATTAACATCTTCAGCTTTAATACCCTTTTCTTTCATAGATTTCTTTGCCTCTTGCATATCTTTAGGACTGAGAAATAGAACACCCCTTTTCTTTGGAGTTGGCTTAGGAGTTGGCTCAGGAAGTGTCCAATTATTTTCATTGGTCAACATATTATTCAATAGAATTTCAGCTTCATCTGGTGTTCTTTCCCTGAAAACAGAACCAGCACAAGTATCGAGGTGGTCTCTCGAAGCATCGGTTAGTCCATTATAAAAGATATCAAGTATTTCATTTTTCTTGAGAGGATGATCAGGCAAAGCATTAAGTAATTGGAGTAGCCTCCCCAAGCTTGTGGTAGACTCTCTTCTTCAATTTGCACAAAATTATATATTTCCCTTAAAGCAGCTTGTTTCTTATGAACGGGGAAATATTTAGCAGAGAAGTAATAAATCATATCCTGGGGACTACGCACACAACCAGGATCAAGAGAATTAAACCATATCTTAGCATCACCCTTTAATGAGAACGGGAATATTTTAAGGATATAGTAATAGCGAGTTTTCTCATCATTAGTGAACAGGGTGGCTATATCATTTAATTTAGTAAGATGTGCCACAACAGTTTCAGATTCATAGCCATAAAAAGGATCAGACTCAACCAAAGTAATTATATCAGGATCAACAGAGAGTTCATAATCTTTATCAGTAACAAAGATAGGTGAAGTAGCATAAGCAGGATCATATTTCATTCTAGCATTCAGAGTTTTTTGTTTCAACTTAACTAATAATTTCTTAAGATCACTTCTATCATTGCAAGCAAGAAAGTCTCTAGCAGTTTCTTCATCCATAACATAGCCCTCAGGCACAATAGGCAATTCATATTTAGGGAGAGAGTCTTCATCATCTCTTTCATCAATATTATCAGTTTCAGTAATTCCATGCTCTCTAGCCCTAGCAAGTTGTTCATCAAGAAATTCACAAACTGGCACAGTAGTATCAAGCATAGAAGTAGTTTCATCATAAGTATCATGCATAACAGAAGTGGCATCATCAATAACATGCGACATATCAGAATTAATAGCAGAAGCAGGTTTAGGTGTCGCAAGCTTATTCAAAACAGAAGGTGAATCAAGTGCAGAGCTAGATGGCAGTTCCTTACCTCCCCTCGTAGTTGAGGGATAAATTTTTGTTTTCTCGTCTTTCAAGTTCGTCATAGTGACCAGCAGATATAAATCCCAAGTAACTCAAAGAATAGAGCTATGCTCCCCGGGAACGGCGCCAGAAAATAGTCTTGATAACCCACAAGTATAGGGGATCGCAACAGTTTTCGAGGGTAGAGTATTCAACCCAAATTTATTGATTCGACACAAGGGGAGCCAAAGAATATTTTCAAGTATTAGCAGTTGAGTTGTCAATTCAACCACACCTGGATAACTTAGTATCTGCAGCAAAGTATTTAGTAGCACAGTAGTATGGAAGTAACGGTAACGGTAGCAAAAGTAATATTTTTGGGTTTTGTAGTGATGGTAACAGTACCAACGGAAAAGTGCGAAGAACAATATGTGAAAAGCTCGTAGGCATTGGATCGGTGATGGAGAATTATGCCAGATGCGGTTCATCATGTAACAATCATAACATAGGGTGACACAGAACTAGGTCCAATTCATCAATGTAATGTAGGCATGTATTCCGAATATAGTCATATGTGCTTATGGAGAAGAACTTGCATGACATCTTTTGTCCTACCCTCCCGTGGCAGCGGGGTCCTAGCGGAAACTAAGGGATATTAAGGCCTCCTTTTAATAGAGTAGCGGGCCAAAGCATTAACACATACTGAATACATGAACTCCTCAAACTACGGTCATCACCGGGAGTGGTCTCGATTATTGTCACTTCGGGGTTGCCAGATCATAACACATAGTAGGTGACTTTAGACTTGCAAGATAGGATCGAGAACTCACATATATTCATGAAAACATAATAGGTTCAGATCTGAAATCATGGCACTCGGGCCCTAGTGACAAGCATTAAGCATAGCAAAGTCATAGCAACATCAATCTCAGAACATAGTGGATACTAGGGATCAAACCCTAACAAATCTAACTCGATTACATGATAAATCTCATCCAACCCATCACCGTCCAGCAAGCCTACAATGGAATTACTCACGCACAGCGGTGAGCATCATGAAATTGGTGATGGAGGAAGGTTGATGATGACGACGACGACGGATTCCCCTCTCCGGAGCCCCGAACGGACTCCAGATCAGCCCTCCCCAGAGAGTTTAGGGCTTGGCGGCGGCTCCGTGTCGTAAAACGCGATGAATCTTTCTCTGTGATTTTTCTCTCCCGAACACGAATATATGGAGTTGGAGTTGAGGTCGGTGGAGCACCAGGGGGCCCATGAGGCAGGGGGCGCGCCCAGGGTGGCAGGCGCGCCCCCTACCCTCTTGGCAAGGGTGTGGGCCCCTGGCCTTGATTCTTTAACCAATATTTTTATATTTTCCAAAAATAATCTCCGTGAAGTTTCAGGTCATTCCGAGAACTTTTGTTTCTGCACATAAATAACACCATGGCAATTCTGCTGAAAACAGCGTCAGTCCGGGTTAGTTCCATTCAAATCATGCAAGTTAGAGTCCAAAACAAGGGCAAAAGTGTTTGGAAAAGTAGATACGATGGAGACGTATCACATGCGGTCCCACATGTCAGTGTAAACACAAGAGGACCCACTGAACCTGCACATCCTTCACCTCAACATGCTGTTGATGAAAAACAAATCCAATAAATATCTTCAGTGGCTGCTTTTGGAGTAACTCAAGAGTAGTATGATTCTATTTACAGTTTAACCCAAGATGCACATCACGTGGCTTTAACTGCCACTCCATTTTCTTGCATGACATGACTTGGATGCTGGATGTCCCACGTGTCGGCAAAAGGAGGAAGAACGCGACCAAATCTTCTCCACATTTAGACCGGAGGAGTAGGAAACACGGCAAGCCTTGTGCCTACGTCATACTACGTACAAGCCCACCTCACGCAGTCACGCTATCACCATATTTCTCAGCCTCCGTGCCACACCTAGCTCTAGTTGATCTAACTAGAACTAACTATTGGTTGGCTCTATGTGATGTGGCAACTTCATACTACTACGGATGCTGGCTATACTATTATGGCACTAACACTCCAAGAAGTGAGTCGAAAGCCATTTATAAATTGAGTTTATGACATGCATATGCAAATGTACCATTAATTACATACAACAAGTCATCAACACACAATGACAACGAGGATACATGTTGGATTATAGATTAGTTCCAACAAAACATTCTAGTAAATACTAAAGTTTTCATCACACAACAAATAACAAGCAATGAAATGAACTTCAGCTCAACCACTCCTCGACATTGGAAACGCTTGCTTTCAACCAGAAGAGTTTGTCTCGGAAGGGCCAGCTACTGTCAATCTCGAGACCAACGCAGGACTGATCATCCAGGCTGAAGCGGCCTATTTCATGACCCATATTGTGATAGCCACGGTAGGGAAGCATAGCAATGTCCGAGGTATAGATACAGTTGCTTCTCATAAATGGTAGTAACGTTGTGTCAACAGCAGCTGGATCGCCTTTCACCATGATTGGATACTTTTGTCCAAGGAAGAGCGAGTTTCCTCCAAGAGTATCAATACTAAACCAGGGAGAAGGTGTTGGCGCTAGCACAGTAGTATCCATCCCAAATACCCTGCAACGGATGTTGGAATAGGTCCGGAGAGTGCTACCATAGGAGACAACACATGCTTCCTTAGTAACATCAGCAGTGCCCTATATACAGACAAGAAGAGGTGATCCATCGGAATATGTTGCCAGGCGCCACTGAGTATATGGGTCCTCATGCTCGTGATCATCATCATCGTCATCTCCCCCTTGGTTATAAATTTTTTCAAGTATAGGTGGTGGAATGTTCACAGGACCTTGGAAACACAAGAAGGTTAATTGGTAAAGGGAAACTAGCTAACCCGCATGCATGTGGATGAAACAATTATAATTATGCTGGAAGAAAAACGTACCGAAAGCATAAGGATTCCATGCAAAAACAGTGCCACGAGTGGTGGTAGCAAACACAAGACCCTCGTATTGAATTGCATCACAGTACACATCCGTGTATAGAAACTGATTTTTGAGCAATATCCATCCAATTGAACTATGAAGGAAGGCAACAAGCTTGTAGAAGATAGCACCAACTCAATACTCCATTAAATCCCAAGAGCGGTCGGGAACTTGACAAATTGCTATCTTCCGTAGACGACAATCACCATGATTGTTGGGGATATAACTATCGGATATGACCCGCCCAGGAGGGGCCGGGTTATCCCAACGGCGGTTCATCTAGACAAAGTCCATGGGTACGTGGAGGCGGCGGTTTATGAAGTAGTCCTGTTAAAGGGTCCAAACCGAGAGGCGGCTTAAGGCCCATGAGTATAAACCGCCATGTATATGTAACTTGTATTATAAGGCATGTAAGATAAGTCACCGAGCTGGACACGTTTGTATGAGCCGGTCGGGACTAGGCCACAGGGCGTCAACCATGTATATAAGGGGATGACCCGGCAGCGGCTTAGGGCAAGAAACCACAGATCGAAAGCTGGGCAAAGAGTATTGGCTCCCTGGTAATCGAAACCCTAGCAATACCACCTCAAACTAGATTAGGCTTTTACCTTCACCGCAAGGGGCCGAACCAGTATAAACTCCCCGTGTCCTTTGTCCCATTTTAACCCCTTTAAGCTAACCACGTCGCCATGGCTCAACAACTAAGTCCTTTTGCTAGGACATCTGCGGTGAAAACTCCATGATAGTTGGCGCACACCGTGGGGCTTGCGTATGGTGGTTTTGATTTCTTGAAGGGCAGCTTCGAAGGGATTGATACATCTCCGTCGTATCTATAATTTTTGATTGTTCCATGCCAATATTCTACAACTTTCATATACTTCTGGTAACTTTTTATACTATGTTTGGGACTAACATATTGATCCAGTGCCCAGTGCCAGTTCCTGTTTGTTGCATGTTTTTTGTTTAGCAGAAAATCCGTATCAAACAGAGTCCAAACGGAATAAAAACGGAAGGAGATTTTTTGGAATATATCTGATTTTTGGGAAGTGGAATCAACGCGAGACGATGCCCGAGGGGGGCACGAGGCAGGGGCGCGCCCCTGACCCTCGTGGACACCCCGTAAGGCGGTTGTTGCCCTTCTTTCGCCGCAAGAAAGCTAATATCCGGATAAAAACCGTGTTCAAATTTTAATCCAATCGGAGTTACGGATCTCCGGTTACAAAAGAAACGGTGAAAGGCCAGATCTGGGAGCGCAAAAACAGAGAGAGATAGAGAGACAGATCCAATCTCGGAGGGGCTCTCGCCCCTCCCATGCCATGGAGACCAAGGACTAGAGGGGAAACCCTTCTCCCATCTGGGGAGAAGGTTATGGAAGAAGAAGAAGAAGTGGGGCCCTCTCCCCCTCTCTCTTGGTGGCGCCGGAACGCCGCCGGGGCCATCATCATCACCGCAATCTACACCAACAACTTCACCGCCGTCATCACCAACTTTCCCCCCCTCTATGCAGCGGTGTAACTCCTCTTTTACCCGCTGTAATCTCTACTTAAACATGGTGCTCAACGCTATATATTATTTCCCAATGATGTATCACTACTAGGGAAAACCGTAGCAGTAGCGCGTGTTTAAAGCCTATTAGTAGTGCGGCGTGCGGTGCTACTAGTAAGGCGCTACAACTAAAGGTTAGCAGTAGCGTGGGTTGGACCACGCTACTGCTATATCGACTTAGTAGTAATGCTTTATACTATGAGCGCTACTGGTAATTAGTAGTAGCGCTTCTCCTAGCACGCGCTACTACTATTATTCCGTATTTCTTTTTTATTTCATTTTGTATTCATACTCCTTTATACAAGTTTTCATACCGCATCAATTTAGAGAATGATTTTACATCATAATGAGTTATTACATCACTGGGAGAAAGAACCGTGGACTGGTTTCAAGTGGATGGACATCCACTTGAAACTAATCCGCGGTTCTTTCACCCAATGATATAATATATCATCATCATCATCATATCATTAACAACTTATCATCATAATACATCATTGTCATATAACACCTCCTCATGATCATCGTTTTCATCAATGAGACATCACATACAAGTTGGTCACTAGACATAATCACAACTACTCATCATCATCAACTCTTATAAACATATTGTACCTCATAGGACCTTCTACATTCTCTTAGGACCTACTATATTATCTGAGGTAAAATAGCATAAAACAAGATAGCCCCTGACTCTCCATTATGGAGAATGGAGATTATCCTGTCTCCAATTCTTGCCTTTCGCACAATGTTGCTTCCAAGAACCTCCTTACGACTGTCCATACATTTTTTTCCATTCTAAGATTAGCATGTGTTCACCGGTTTTAGAAATCTGGTATGGACAGGTGAGATTCGTAGAATGACCTGGCTGTATGTTCAAAACATCAAGGCGACCATTCTGATACATCAAATGAGGCCCACAAACCATCAGGATTCTCTGTTGAAAAACATAGTAATAACTTCGTAGTTAGCAATGATGTACTAGTTTTAGAAGTATGCAAAAGATGCACGGATGTCGTAATAGTAAAAAATCTTACCAGGATATCTCCATGGAAGTTATCGTGGTTCAACACATCCACTAGTGGCACGTATTGACCACAATTTGGAGGAGTTCGATAAAAGGCATTGTAATTCTCAAGATAAGTACAATATGCGACCAGATGACTTTTCTCCTGATAAGTTAACTCAGAGCCATCGGTGTAGTTGGTTCTGTCTACCATGTTCCACACATTCTTTGAAGAATGTAAGTAAGCTATCAATGAAAATAAGCTGTCAACTATTTTGAAATAAACAATATAAATTACTTAATAACTATGTTTGAGGAACTCACATAGCGGTAGAATTGGAAGCGTATTAACAAGGACTCAAATGTCCAAATTGTCTTGGTCGATGTCAGGATCACCAAGATCCATGGTGACAAACATACCCTCTTGAAAATCATACATCTTACAAAGTGCTTCCCAACCCGGGCAACCAAAATGGGATACGCTCTCAGAGTTGTATAGATTTACCTCAAAATCCATACCATGATGGGTCCTTAGGTTAATTTTCTTTGTTTCATTCCTCTCATGATCTTCAAAACCCATCCTCTCCAACACATAGTGTCTTGCATGGCATGGGATAAGCTAGTCGAATTGTAAAAGATGAAAATTACACGTTGAAGTAGTAGAAGTCGAGCTTAATTACGAAAAAAACACTTTGCGTCGTAGCTTACCATATCACAATCGAAGGCCTCCTCGAGGTTAATGCTGAAGCGCCGACCTTCGTCCTGGTGAGGCATGTCGCAGAAACCCTGGTTGTCGCCGCACTAGGAGCACTCGCCGAGACCTTGTTCGTCCGACGACATTTCCTATGTTCAAAATTCAAAGATTAAACTTGTACAATTAAAACTCTCAGCTTGTTCATTATTCATCACGGGTTAACTATTGGTCTGTCAAGTCTTTTCTTGAAAACTCTCAGCTCACGTGGTGTATAGATTCGACCGTCGGTGATGGTAGCTCCTCCTTTCGTCCCCGAGTGCATTACACCAAATTGTCTAGCACACGGGAACGAAGGAGAAGCTACCCCCATGACAATAGTCGGGATTCTTCATCCTCTCATATATGGTGGAGACTCGACAGACTTAAAGTCAACCCGAAATATTGTTTAATTATCTTTCTAGAAAATCCAGGACACTTGATATTTCCGACATATTCTAGCACAAGTCATGCCGAAATTCACGGAAAATTCCGGCATGACCTTTGCTAAAACAGGACATATCGAGCGCCTGAAATTTGCCGGAACGGAAATTAATCAACACTCCGGCAAAACATAGGCCACTCGGAGGTGTAACCTGAACATGACCGGCCACTTGGGCAACCACATATCCTATTTGTGCAACACAAGTTTATCTACATCATATCTTATAGGACTCATATTGACATGGAGATTTGGCTGGTCTCACCTCGAGGTCGGAGGGGGTCGGTGACGGGGACGATGGCGGGGATGATGGAGGGGCTCCTTGATTTCTGCAAAAACAAAAACCCTATAAGTTATCACTAATACATCCCGAATAGTATCATACATATAACATCACTAATACAAATAAAACCCTAGCGAACAACGAGTATCGACGACGACGATGCGGGATAGGCATCGTCGACGTCGATGCGGAAATAATTGCTTAAACTAAAAAAATAGCAACAAATGTGACATGTTCAACTAGTTTTATTAATTCAACTAGTTCTTACTAAATATAAACTTACTATAAATAGAAATAAACTAGTTCTTTCTAAAAATAAACTAGTTCAACTAGTTATATTAATTTTCTTACTAAAAATACATTAGTTCTATTAATTCAACTAGTTCTTACTAAAACTAAACTAGTTCAACTAGTTTATTAATTTACTTACTAATTATTTTAAACACTTACTAAAAATAGTAAAATAACTACATTATACAATAGTAAAAAACTACAGTGAAAAACAGAAAAAAAGAGAGGGAGGGGGCGGCCGGAGGAGGAGGGAGGGGGCGGGGGTGGAGGGGGAGGGGGCGGCCGGAGGAGGAGGAGGGAGGGGGTGGCCGGAGGAGGAGGGAGAGGGGCCGTGGGAGGAGGGGAGCCGGAGGAGGAGGGGGGAGGAGCGAGTACCTCGGCGAGGAGCAGTGCAGTGGCGGTGGACGACGTACGGGTTCGGCACGGGCGAGAGCGAGTGAGAGGGAGTGAGTGTGAGAGGGTGAACCGCTCTAGGATAAGGAAAGTAAGTAGTAGCGCGTTTCAGAGAAATACGCTACTGCTGCGGTCCGTAGCAGTAGCGCTTGTCAGTGATACGCACTACTTCTAAGTGGGGCTAGCCATCAGCGCCCAGTACAAATATAGCAGCAACGCGCTTTGGAAGAACGCGCTACTACTAAAGTAGTAGCAGTAGCGCGGTCTATTTAAAAACGCTACTACTAAATAGCAGTAGCGCCCTGTTTTGTCCAGCGCTACTGCTAAAGTTCTGTGTATAAGGTTTTACCTAGTAGTGTATGGCTAACCTATGATGTTTGAGTAGATCCATTTTGTCCTATGGGTTAATTGATGATCGTGATTGGTTTGAGTTGCATCTTTTATTATTGGTGATGTCCTATGGTGCTCTCCGTGTTGCGCAAGCGTGAGGGATTCCCGCTATAGGGTGTTGCAATACGTTCATGGTTTGCTTATTGTCTGTGTTGCGTGAGTGACTGAAACACAAACACGGATAAGTGGGTCATGGTGTATGGGAATAAAGGGGACTTGATGCTTTAATGCTATGGTTGGGTTTTACCTTAATGATCTTTAGTAGTTGCGGATGCTTGCTAGAGTTCCAATCATAAGTGCATATGATCCAAGAAGAGAAAGTATGTTAGCTTATGCCTCTCCCTCAAATAAAATTGCAATAGTGATTACCGGTCTAGTTATCGATTGCCTAGGGACAAATAACTTTCTTGTGTGACAACAAGCTCTCTACTAAAACTAACTTAGTTGTGTCTTTATCTAAACAGCCCCTAGTTCTTATTGACGTGCTCTTTATATTCTTGCAAACTTATCCAACAACACCTACAAAGTACTTCTAGTTTCATACTTGTTCTAGGTAAAGCGAACATTAAGCGTGCGTAGAGTTGTATCGGTGGTCGAGAGAACTTGAGGGAATATTTGTTCTACCTTTAGCTCCTCGTTGGGTTCGACACTCTTACTTATCGAAAGAGGCTACAGTTGATCCCATATACTTGTGGATTATCAAGACCTTTTTTTGGCGCTGTTGCCGGGGAGTTATAGTGTGGGGTGAATATTCTCATGTGTGCTTGTTTGCTTTATCACTAAGTAATTTTTATTTTCTGTTCCAAGTTGTTCTCTATCTTTAGTTATGGATATGGAACATGAAATACAAAAAAAATTAGGTGTACTTGCTACTCATGGAGATGGGGAACCTCCTAAAACCCTCGATGCTCATTATGTCAAAGATATTATGTACTACTTTGATAATCCTGAGAAAACCCCATTCAATTATGTTATGGGAGACACGTTGGATCAACGTGAATACTTTAGGGATTATCGCTTGACTCAAAAGGGAAACTATTATGGGATCAAATTTATATGTTGTATTGGTATGCTAGGCAACTATGCTTGAGATATGATTATACTTGTCGCTCTAGGATGAAGGCTCCACACCTTCCCTTTTCATGCAAATTTAATGATAATGAAACCTTGGCTTCTTATGCTAGAGGTATATAAGATTACTATGATGTGGAACGAATAGAAGAATTTGTTGCTTTTAAGGGTGCATGTGAAATTGAATCTTTGTTTAAAGAGTTTGAAGATTTTGATGATTCGGTTTATAGACGTGAAAATTTGGATATCCTTAAATATTGCTATGAGAATTATGAATTCAATTCTAATATTGATGATTTTATTGAGAGAGTCTCCGCTGTCCAAGAAGAGACTAATATTTTGCAGGAGTCTATGGAAGAAGAAATTGATGGCACTGTGAGCTCATTGGATGAAAAAGATGATGAGGAGAGCGAAGAACCAAAGGAGGAAGAGCGGATTAGCTACCCGTGCCCACCTTCTAATGAGAGTAACTCTTCAACTCATATATTGTTTAATTTCCCTTCGTGCTTACCGAAGGATGATTGCAATGATGATTGTTATGATCCCGCCGACTCGTTTGAAATATCCATTTTTGATGATGCTTGCTATGCTTGTGGCCAAGATGCCAATATGAATTATGCTTATGGAGATGAACTTGCTATAGTTCCTTATGTTAAACATGAAATTGTTGCTAATGCACCCACGCATGATAGTCCTATTATCTTTTTGAATTCTCCTGACTACACTATATCACAGAAGTTTGCACTTATTAAGGATTATATTGATGGGTTGCCTTTTACCGCTACACATGATTATTTTGATAGATATAATATGCATGTGCTTGCTACTCCTACTTGCAATTATTATGAGAGAGGAACTATATCTCCACCTCTCTATGTTTCCCACATGATAAAATTGCAAGAAACTGTTTATACTATGCATTGACCTTTACTTTGTGTGCATGAATTGTTCTTTTATGACATGCCGATGCATAGGAAGAGAGTTAGACTTTGTCATTACATGATATATGTTACTTTGTGCTCACTACTAAATTACAAATCATTGTTAATTAAAATTGGCTTTGATATACCTTGGGATCCGGGTGGATCCATTACTTGAGCACTTTATGCCTAGCTTAATGGCTTTAAAGAAAGCGCTGCCAGGATGTAGCGACCCGACCCGAATGGATCAAGTCTCTGTGCTTAAGTGTCATCCCTGGATCGGTATGCTGACACACACAGTACTCGAGGATTTATAACAGAGGTAAATCACATGTATAAAGTAACGTAAATACTATTACCCCAATCCAAATAGCGGAAGTAACAAGGTTGTGGATTCCCATCAACACCAACGGCAGAGTTGAGTGAAGAAATCGTAACCCTAACGTATCACTTACTCGTCGTAAGAATCCTGCAACATGAAACGTTGCAGCCCGAAAACGGGTCAGCACATGGAATATGCTGGCAATGTAACACATAGAGAGTAATGAACATAATAATGCTATACTACATGCATATATGGCTGGTGGAAAAACTCTATGGTTATAATATTTTTGCGAAAAGACAATTTTTCCCTACTGCAAAGGAATAAATTTTATTTAACTATCATGGTGATTGTTAAACATTGAGAAGGTACCTCCAACTCAATCCCAATTAAGTAACATCATTAACCCAACAAAATTAATTAAAGTAACATGATGAGATCAACGGGATAATCCAAGAACTAGATACTCAAGATGTCCATAACCGGGGACACGGCTAATCATGATTAGCTTGTACACTCTGCAGAGGTTTGTGCACTTTTCCCCACAAGACTCGATCGCCTCCGCTTGATTCTCGCACTGCATGATGTTTGAGAAACGGATGACCGAGACACAGTCTTTCAGAAGCGTTAACTCTCTACTCTGGGTAGACCGTACCACCTACATCCCCTACATCTGCTAGTCTACCTCTTCAAGAGCTCACACAACTTAATCAACTATGCTAGAGCCCATAATAGCTTGTGGCTGCACACGAAAGTTTCTAGCATGAATGATCTCATGATCCCTTTGAGCCTGGGTGGCGGTCCATAGGATGATCCCACGGGTACTCCGGGATATCCAAAAATACAGGCAGCACTGGGTTCTCCAGGTGCCTCAATCCACCCACTGTTTATTTAAGTAGCCACCTTAAGTTGAACCATTAATTAACAATCTCACATCTGTCATGCAAAATTCACTCAAACCCAATCCACGTCTACGAGCATAGCATAGCAATATAAGCAAACATAGAGGTAACTCCCAATGGTTTGATAATAAAACAGGTAATAGGTACTACCTCAACTAGTTCCCAATACCCACAATTTAATTAGATCCTAACCATGCAATGTTTGAGGATTGATCTAATCCAATAAAACTGGGTGGTGAAAAGTATGATCAAACTATTACTTGCCTGCAATGTTGATGAAGATGATTCGCACTCAATACTCTGGATAGTTCTACTCGTCACACTCCGTCAATCTATCGTAAGCAAGCAATAATAACCACACATAAGCAATCACTCAAAAGATCAGAAAGAACGAAGAAGACATTTCAAAAACTTTAAACCAAGCAAATAACTCTTGCAACATAAAACAATTTTTAACAGTACCAAAATTATATGAATTTGGCCTTATCAGAAAGTTTAGGTCAAGAGCTTCAATTTGCAAAAAGAATCAACTAAATCGGAGCTACGAAACTCCAGTTACGATCAAACGAAGTTTGAATTCAAATCTGGTCTAATTCAAATTTTAAACTTTCAGAAACATGTTTGAGTTGGATTTACTGGATAGAGGGGATCATAACGAAGACGTGGGCATTGGTTTCGTTGAATTCCGACTAACGAGCAAAAAGTTGTGATCGATTGAAAAACAGGGACTAAACTGTAAATAAAATCATCACACATAGGTCCCTGGCGAAAAACTAAAATAAAAGAAAAAGACTAAATAGCGAACGTTCGTTGGCGAACGCTAACTGGCGAATCTGTTCACTACTGAACCTAACCTAATGAACGTTCGCTAAATAGCTAGTAAATTAAAAAAACAAGTTTTATAAAAAAACCGAAACGAAAACCGGTCGGTTTTATTACCGGTTTGGGCGGTTCGGCGAAACCGTCGGGTCGGCAAAAACCGGCGAGATCCGGCGGCTAGGCCATGTCCGGCGAGTCCGGCGAACGGCGGCGGACGGCTCCGGCGAGCGGGGCGTCGGCGGTGGCGCTACGCGGCGGCGGCGGACTGCGGCGGCGGCGGCAGCCAGTGGGCGGCGCGGGCGAGGGGAGGCAGCAGCGGCGACGACAGAAGGCGGCGGCGGCGGCGTCGATCTGCGGCAGCGCGGCGAGGAGAGGAAAGACGGGGCCCGGGGCGGTGCCCTTTATAGGTGGGGAGGGGTGGAGGTGGCGTGGAGGAGGGGGCAGGGCAAGGCGGCGGCGGTTTCCGTGGAGGTCACGGCGCGGCGGCGTGCTGGCTCGGGAGTCCTTCCCGAGCTTGGGGACGACGAGGAGGTGGGCTGGGCTGCGGCCAGGCCTGGGAGCTGGGCCGGCCCAGTTCCGCAGAGGGAGAGAGAGGAGAGAGAGAGCAGTGCTGGGCTTCGGCCTGGCACTGTTCGAAGAGTTTTTTTTAATAGAGAGAAAAAGAAAAGAAATAAAATATAAAATAAAATATTATATAGGCATATAATATATCAAAATTTTCAAAAAAGATTTTCTACAACATGAACATTTTTCTAAAGGCAAATAAAATCCTCAAAAATTCAAATAAATCAAACAGTGCTACTGCCTTAATAAAATCCAATAAAAATCATTTTAAAAATACCAAAATGATTTCAAATTTATTTCTCTCCATTTTTCTGATGTAGGGAATCATGTTACCCTATTTTCTGTATATTTTTATTTTGGAGAAAAATAATTTGAATAAAACTCAAATAACTCCAATATTGAAAAATAATTTCAATGGGACTTTGAATTTAATCCTTTGAAACTCCCAACTTCTATTTCATATGTTTTGAAGAAGTCATTTTATCTTCTCTCGTGAAAATCATTGAGTTGCATAAAGTTTCAGAATTGGAAATATTTTCAAATGAAATTCAAATATTTTCAACACCCCTTGTCATTTAAATAAATTGAAGAAGTCATGTCATCTTCTCTCCAGGGTTTTGTGGTGAAAAGAATTTGAATTCATGGAGATCATAACAGCAAAAATGAAAGTTTGGGAAAGTCCTTTTATTCCCTCTCATTTAATTTTCAAAAAGTTTCGAATTCCACTCAATTTCACTCAATCAAACAAACAACCAATCCAATCTATCTGTTTATTATAACATTCCAAAATTTAGAATTTTGGGATGTTACAAACCTACCACCCTTAAAATGAATCTCGTCCTCGAGATTCGGAGAGGCTAGCAAGAAATAGGTTAGGTTTGGGGTCTCCTCAAAATCCATCGATCATCTCAGGGGTCTGGGGTGCTACCACCCTTAGAAGCATGGTTACGGTCCCATCAATACTCATATACTCCATCCTTATTCTTGACGGGGCCAGTCTTCTCAAATTCTCGGGAAAATTCCTTCTCTGGGCTCTTCCGGTAGTGGCATAACCTTTTCCTCAATCCTTCTGTCCTTTCCTCTTGGTAAGGTAATTCCGAGATTGGGTCTTCTTAGCTGACGGGTCAGGCGCCAATACTAAACACTATCGACATCTCATGGTGGTCAACAATTTATGGTTTCTCCTGCAGGAAATGGGTCTAGTTGATCCTCACCGTATAACCTACGATTGGCATCAACTGCCATGTACAAGGGAAACATTCTTATACCATTATAAGGTTCAAGCAAGGTTTAATACCGTCGTCTCTCTACTATAGGTAGGTCACTCAGATTTACCATCCCATATAGCAAAGCGAACAATAAGGGTAAGTCGGTATGGTGATCAATCCATCCCGCACACAAATCATTACCTTGTATATGGTTTAGCGAATCTCGCATTCTAACACTCGGTCATCCTCGCAAGCATTGCAGAATTTCGCTTGTCGACGAACCAAGTTCGGATAAATCCATGGATTCTGCAAGCCAAACAAACATCTATCGTTCCTTCCCAACCCTCAGGTTTTGCGTAACTCCTATAAGATCGTCTGTCGATAAAAATCGTAACTTCTTCCAGGGTCTTTCCTTCAGCAAGAATGTTCTTGCTTCTTGGCAGGTTCTGGGGCCTGTGGGTTATGGCCCATCTCATCACTTGCAAACCTTGAATTCATCATCAGGGCAACTGATCCTTATTCCAACATCCAGCTTCCTAGCATTCTTAAATCCATCCAATTTTATTGTCCTTCTTCCTTCTATTGGCACCAAACTAGGACATGATTACTCAGACTCATCATGGAATTCCATTGATCCATATTTCCAACATCATACCTCCTTTATATCCAATAGTAAGTCATCTCTTCATCCTCGGGGGATATCCCACATACCGAGATAAAAAAACTTATACTTATGAAGTCCATACTCCACTTCGTGGAACATCATTATCCTTTCCAGGGTCAAGCGTCCTTACAGGGGAATATTGGCCATCTCTGCATGGCACTTCTTCAACTAGGAAATGTGAAACACATCATGAACTCCTGACAGTCCTTCGGGCGACTCCAGCTTGTTGGCCACTTCTCGCATACGCTCCAAAACTCGGTATGGTCCTACAAATCTCGGGGTTAACTTTCCCTTAACTCCAAATAGTTTAACTCCTCGCAGAGGGAACACACGAAGACATGCTCCGTCTCCAATTTCATAGACTACCTCCTTTACATCCAATAATACTCCATACCCTCATATTCTTGGGGTATCCAACATATCGAGATAAAGCTCATACTTATTTTGTTCGAAATCCACTTCGTGGAATATCATTACCTTTTCAAGGGTCAAGTTTCCTCACAGGGTACTACCACCCTTAAAATGCACAATCTTCCATAGATCATATTTCTCATATCCTCGAAAATGGTCAAAAAATTTCTTCATAGAGTAACAACTCATAAAATCCAAATCAATACCAATGATGCTAGCTTTATTGATTTCTCAAATTATTACAATCTCCTGCATTCCATTACATGCCTCAATCCGACACCTCACTAATAAAAGAAATATCCACACTTCTACTACTATATTTCTCGTTGCACTCATCCATTGATGGTTTGGTACATCCTTCACCAAGTAGCAGCACCTCTTTCAAAACCTTGAAGAGCATGCCGGGTCATATCCTTTCCGACTATAGGGTTATTCTTCATGTGATCCTCCATGTTCTGATTCCATCGGTCCGTCTCCAATTGACTCATTGGTCCAGAAGATACAAGCTCATCTCCATTCATCCACTATTGGGTCCATGGGTTTGGGGTGAGATAAGAGAGGTCGAGAGGGATGAACACAATACAAACAATAGTTTTGAAGAGACATGTTTTTATTGTGGCTGTCGGAAAACAACAAACAAATGACAGCTCACAAACGTTGCATCTAACGTAGGTATAACAGGGGTTTGGTCTTCTAAAGGTCAATAAGTCTTCTACGTCGCCAAACTCTTCAAGTCTTGTTCATGCCTCCAATGGCTTCTTCTGATCATGCTTGTCTTTCTCAAGTTCTTTTGCCAGATCATCTCTATTGACGCGAAGTCTCTCGTGACGTCCTTTATATTTCTGGAGTTGCGTTCCAAACTTCTGGGTTTCAACATCCTTGACATGAACCATGATACTACTGTCCTTCAGTTCCTGACGAGTCTCCGTTATCTCGAGGTTTTGCTTCCCAGCTTGGCTACTTTCAGTTTCTGGGTTCTGAGTTCTTCACGAAACGCTTCCTTATCAATACTGTTTCCTGCAGGTCCATCTTAACTTCTTGATGTAATACTCCAGATCCTCGTGATACACCGGCTAAGGTTAAAACTTCATCTTGCTGATAGGTGCTCCATCAGCCTTCTACCATCCAATCCTTCCATGCATATGCATGCTTAACTCAGCACGGTGACAATAGCATAAACGGGCGATAACATCATGGATAGCCGTGTTTCTGCTCTTGTCATTTCCATGAGCTATCTCACCATAGTTGATATCTCCTGCCTTAGGGTTTTCTTAACAAAACTTTGAGTTTCTAACTCTCCATGTTTCGGTCTTTCTCCGATACACCTTGTTCTCGGGTATTGACAGCTTCCATAGTCTGCCAAGTTCCATAGAGGTAGCCTTCCTAGGTCATACACATCTGGCAATTCTTCAGAGCCTTCAAATTCTCCCAGTCTTCGGAGTCTTCAACCGTTGTAGTTTCCATTATCATAATGCACGGTAAAATCCTCTTCATTTCGAATGGTCTTAGTTGTCCGATATCTTGTACTTCTTGAAGTGGTCTTATCCGTCGAATCTTCGAGTGGTCCAAAAGGAAAAAGGGTATGGTCTCACTTAAAGGGAATGTTTGAATAAGCTCAGAAGAGAAGGGAGGTAAAATATCCTTTTTGAAAAGAAAGTTGTAGAGAAAATCTTTTCCTATGGGCTTGCTAGTTTCTAGGGTCACGTCCTACAGTCAACATTTGCTGTGATACCATCTTGTAGCGACCCGACCCGAATGGATCAAGTCTCTGTCCTTAAGTGTCATCCCTGGATCGGTATGCTGACACACACAGTACTCGAGGATTTATAACAGAGGTAAATCACATGTATAAAGTAACGTAAATACTATTACCTCAATCCAAATAGCAGAAGTAACAAGGTTGTGGATTGCCATCAACACCAACGGCAAAGTTGAGTGTAGAAATCGTAACCCTAACGTATCACTTACTTGTCGTAAGAATCCTGCAACATGAAACGTTGCAGCCCGAAAACGGGTCAGCACATGGAATATGCTGGCAATGTAACACATAGAGAGTAATGAACAGAATAATGCTATACTACATGCATATATGGCTGGTGGAAAACTCTATGGTTATAATGTTTTTGCGAAAAGCCAATTTTTCCCTACTGCAAAGGGATAAATTTTATTTAACTATCATGGTGGTTGTTAAACAATGAGAAGGTACCTCCAACTCAATCCCAATTAAGTAACATCATTAACCCAACAAAATTAATTAAAGTAACATGATGAGATCAACGGGATAATCCAAGAACTAGATACTCAAGATGTCCATAACCGGGGACACGGCTAATCATGATTAGTTTGTACACTCTGTAGAGGTTTGTGCACTTATCCCCACAAGACTCGATCGCCTCCGCTTGATTCTCGCACTGCATGATGTTTGAGAAACGGATGACCGAGACACAGTCTTTCAGAAGCGTTAACTCTCTACTCTGGGTAGACCGTACCACCTACATCCCCTACATCTACTAGTCTACCTCTTCAAGAGCTCACATAACTTAATCAACTATGCTAGAGCCCATAATAGCTTGTGGCTGCACACGGAAGTTTCTAGCACGAATGATCTCATGATCCCTTTGAGCCTGGGTGGCGGTCCATAGGATGATCACACGGGTACTCCGGGATATCCAAAAATACAGGCAGCACTGGGTTCTCCAGGTGCCTCAATCCACCCAGATGTTTATTTAAGTAGCCACCTTAAGTTGAACAATTAATTAACAATCTCACATCTGTCATGGAAAATTCACTCAAACCCAATCCACGTCTACGAGCATAGCATAGCAATATAAGCAAACGTAGAGGTAACTCCCAAGGGTTTGATAATAAAACAGGTAATAGGTACTACCTCAACTAGTTCCCAATACCCACAATTTAATTAGATCCTAACCATGCAATGTTTGAGGATTGATCTAATGCAATAAAACTGGGTGGTGAAAAGTATGATCAAAGTGTTACTTGCCTGCAATATTGTTGAAGATGATTCGCACTCAATACTCTGGATTGTTCTACTCGTCACACTCTGTCAATCTATCGTAAGCAAGCAATAATAACCACACATAAGCAATCACTCAAAAGATCAGAAAGAACGAAGAAGACATTTCAAAAACTTTAAACCAAGCAAATAACTCTTGCAACATAAAACAATATTTAACAGTACCAAAATTATATGAATTTGGCCTTATCAGAAAGTTTAGGTCAAGAGCTTCGATTTGCAAAAAGAGTCAACTAAATCGGAGCTACGAAACTCAAGTTACGATCAAACGAAGTTTGAATTCAAATCTGGTCTAATTCAAATTTTAAACTTTCAAAAACATATTTGAGTTGGATTTACTGGATAGAGGGGATCGTAACGAAGACGTGGGATTGGTTTCGTTGAATTCCGACTAACGAGCAAAAAGTTGTGATCGATTGAAAAACAGGGACTAAACTATAAATAAAATCATCACAGATAGGTCCCTGGGGAAAAACTAAAATAAAAGAAAAAGACTAAATAGCGAACGTTCGATGTCGAACGCTAACTGGTGAATCTGTTCACTGCTGAACCTAACCTAATGAATGTTCGCTAAATAGCTAATAAATTAAAAAAACAAGTTTTATAAAAAAAACCGAAACGAAAACCGGTCGGTTTTATTACCGGTTTGGGCGGTTCGGTGAAACCGTCGGGTCGGCAAAAACCGGCGAGATCCGGCGGCTAGGCCATGTCCGGCAAGTCCGGCGAACGGCGGCGGACGGCTCCGGCGAGCGGGGCGTCGGCGGCGTCGGCGGTGGTGCTACGCGGTGGCGGCGGACTGCGGCGGCGGCGGCAGCCAGTGGGCGGCGCGGGCGAGGGGAGGCAGCAGCGGCGGCGATAGAAGGCGGAGGCGGCATCGTCGATCTGCGGCGGCGCGGCGAGGAGAGGAGAGACGGGGCCCGGGGCGGCGCCCTTTATAGGTGGGGAGGGAAGGAGGTGGCATGGAGGAGGGGGCAGGGCAAGGCGGCGGCGGTTTCCGTGGAGGTCACGGCGCGGCGGCGTGCTGGCTCGGGAGTCCTTCCCGAGCTTGGGGACGACGAGGAGGTGGGCTGGGCCGGCCCAGTTCGGCGGAGGGAGAGAGAGAGGAGAGAGAGAGAGAGCAGTGCTGGGCTTCGGCCGGGCACTGGTCGAAGAGTTTTTTTTTACAGAGAGAAAAACAAAAGAAATAAAATATAAAATAAAATATTATATAGGCATATAATATATCAAAATTTTCAGAAAAAGATTTTCTACAACATGAACATTTTTCTAAAGGCAAATAAAATCCTCAAAAATTCAAATAAATCAAACAATGCTACTGCCTTAATAAAATCCAATAAAAATCATTTTAAAAATACCAAAATGATTTCAAATTTATTTCTCTCCAATTTTCTGATGTAGGGAATCATGTTACCCTATTTTCTGTATGTTTTTATTTTGGAGAAAAATAATTGGAATAAAACTCAAATAACTCCAATATTGAAAAATAATTTCAATGGGACTTTGAATTTAATCCTTTGAAACTCCCAACTCCTATTTCATATGTTTTGAAGAAGTCATTTTATCTTCTCTCATGAAAATCATTGAGTTGCATAAAGTTTTAGAATTGGAAATATTTTCAACACCCCTTGTCATTTAAATAAATGGAGGAAGTCATGTCATCTTCTCTCCAGGGTTTTGTGGTGAAAAGAATTTGAATTCATGGAGATCATAACAGCAAAAATGAAAGTTTGGGAAAGTCCTTTTATTCCCTCTCATTTAACTTTCAAAAAGTTTCGAATTCCACTCAATTTCACTCAATCAATCAAACAATCAATCCAATCTATCTGTTTATTATAACATTCCAAAATTTAGAATTTTGGGATGTTACACAGGAAGACAACCCGGAAGTTTTAGAGAGTCATTTATTTCTGTTGAGTGCTTTTATAAAGTTTAAAAACAAAAAAATAAAGAGGGGAACCTAAAACTTTTTCAAATAGAAAAGCGAAAGTGAGAAAGACGAGCATTGTTAAAGTGGGAGCTAGCCTTGAACTTTGTTCTTGCTGACAGAAACTTTGTGAATCTTGATTAAAAACTTTTCAACAAAAATAATTATTCCCTTGTACAATTCCATTGTATAATAGAAATAATGTGCCAAGGTTTGCCTTTAGGGTGTTTACAATGCTTGTTGGTTTGTGCAGTGCAAGACACAAACTTTGGCTGTAGTGCATGCTTTTACTTTTTTTACTGGAACGTCAAATGGTTCTGATACTTTTTGCACTGTCTTTCTACACAAATTGTTTATTTTTCTAATTTTTGCAGAATTTTTGGAGTACCATAAGTATGGTGAATGTTTAGATTACTACAAACTGTCCTGTTTAAGACAGATTCTGTTTTTGATGCATAGTTTACTTGTTTTGATGAAACTATCGATTTCTATTAGTGGATTAAGCCATGGAAAAGTTATATTAAAGTAGCTACAATGCAAAAACAAAATATGAATTGGTTTGCAACAGTACTTAGAGTAGTAATTTGCTTTATTATACTAACGGATCCTACCGAGCTTTCTATTGAGTTTTGTGTGGATCAAGTGTTCGAAGATCGAGGAGGTCTTGATATGAGGAGAAGGGGGAGAGACAAGAGCTCAAGCTTGGGGATTCCCAAGGCACCCCAAGTAAATATTCAAGGAGACTCAAGCGTCTAAGCTTGGGGATGCCCCGGAAGGCATCCCATCTTTCTTCAACAAGTATCGGTATGTTTTCGGATTCCTTTCGTTCATGCGATATGTGCAAATCTTGGAGCGTCTTTTGCTTTTAGTTTTCACTTTTATTTTATGCACCATGCTGGTGTGAGATAGTCAATGGTTGATTTATAGAATGCTCTTTGCACTTCACTTATGTCTTTTGAGTATGGCTTTATAGAATGCTTCATGTGCTTCACTTATATCATTTGAAGTTTGGATTGCCTGTTTCTCTTCACATAGAAAACCGCCATTTGTAGAATGCTCTTTTGCTTCACTTATATTTGTTAGAGCGTGGGCATATCTTTTGTAGAAAGAATTAAACTCTCTTGCTTCACTTATATCTATTTAGAGAGATGGCAGGAATTGGTCATTCACATGGTTAGTCATAAAATCCTACATAAAACTTGTAGATCACTGAATATGATATGTTTGATTCCTTGCAATTGTTTTGCGATATAAAGATGGTGATGTTAGGGTCATGCTAGTGGGTAGTTGTGTATTGTAGAAATACTTGTGTTGAAGTTTGTGATTCCCGTAGCATGAACGTATGGTGAACCGTTATGTAACGAAGTTGGAGCATGAGGTATTTATTGATTGTCTTCCTTATGAGTGGCGGCCGGGGACGAGCGATGGTCTTTTCCTACCAATCTATCACCCTAGGAGCATGCGCGTAGTACTTTGTTTCGTGACTAGTAGATTTTTGCAATAAGTATGTGAGTTCTTTATGACTAATGTTGAGTCCATGGATTATACGCACTCTCACCCTTCCATCATTGTTAGCCTCTTCGGTACCGTGCATTGCCCTTTCTCACCTCGAGAGTTGGTGCAAACTTCACCGGTGCATCCAAACCCCGTGATATGATACGCTCTATCACACATAAGCCTCCTTATATCTTCCTCAAAACAACCACCATACCTACCTATTATGGCATTTCCATAGTCATTCCAAGATATATTGCCATGCAACTTCCATCATCATCATATACATGACTTGAGCATTTATTTTCATATTGCTTTGCATGATCGTAAGATATCTAGCATGATGTTTTCATGGCTTGTCCGTTTTTTGATGTCATTGCTACGCTAGATCATTGCACATCCTGGTACACCGCCGGAGGCATTCATATAGAGTCATATCTTTGTTCTAGTATCGAATTGTAGTATTGAGTTGTAAGTAAATAAAAGTGTGATGATTATCATTATTAGAGCATTGCCCCAAGAAAAAAAGAGAGAGGCCAAAGAATCCTAAACAAAAAAAGGGGGCCAAAGAAGCCCGCCAAAAAAGGGGGGCAATGTTACTATCCTTTTACCACACTTGTGCTTCAGAGTAGCACCATGTTCTTCATATAGAGAGTCTCTTGAGTCATCACTTTCATATAATAGTGGGAATTTTCATTATAGAACTTGGCTTGTATATTTCGATGATGGGCTTCCTCAAATGCCCGAGGTCTTCATGAGCAAGCAAGTTGGATGCACCCCCACTTACTTTTCATTATGAGATTTCATATACTTATAGCTCTAGTGCATCCGTTGCATGGCAATCCCTACTCCTTGCATTGACATCAATTGATGGGCATCTCCATAGCCCATTGATTAGTCGCGTCAATGTGAGACTTTCTCCTTTTTGTCTTCTCCACACAACCCCCATTATCATATTCTATTCCACCCATAGTGCTATGTCCATGGCTCATGCTCATGTATTGCGTGAAAGTTGAAAAGGTTTGAGAACGTCAAAAGTATGAAACAATTGCTTGGCTTGTCATCGGGGTTGTGCATGATGTGAATATTTTGTGTGGTGAAGATGGAGCATAGCCAGACTATATGATTTTGTAGGGATAACTTTCTTTGGCCATGTTATTTTGAAAAGACATGATTGGTTTATTAGTATGCTTGAAGTATTATTGTCTTAATGTCAAATGATAGACTATTGCTTTGAATCACTCATGTCTTAATATTCATGCCATGATTAAATTATGTGATCAAGATTATGCTAGGTAGCATCCCACATAAAAATTATCTTTTTTATCATTTACCTACTCGAGGACGAGCAGGAATTAAGCTTGGGGATGCTGATACGTCTCCGTCGTATCTATAATTTTTGATTGTTCCATGCCGATATTCTACAACTTTCATATACTTTTGGCAACTTTTTATACTATTTTTGGGACTATCCAGTGCCTAGTGCCAGTTCTTGTTTGTTGCATGTTTTATGTTTCGCAGAAAATCCATATCAAATGGAGTCCAAACGGAATAAAAACTAACGGAGATTTTTTTTGGAATATATCTAATTTTTGGGAAGTGGAATCAACGCGAGACGATGCCCGAGGGGGCCACGAGGCAAGGGGCGCGCCCCTGACCCTCGTGGACACCCCGTAAGGCGGTTGTTGCCCTTCTTTTGCCACAAGAAAGCTAATATCCGGATAAAAATCGTGTTCAAATTTCAATCCAATTGGAGTTACGGATCTCGGTTATAAAAGAAACGGTGAAAGGCCAGATCTAGGAGCGCAGAAACAGAGAGAGACACAGAGACAAATCCAATCTCGGAGGGGATCTTGCCCCTCCCATGCCATGGAGACCAAGGACTAGAGGGGAAACCCTTCTCCCATCTAGGGAGAAGGTCAAGGAAGAAGAAGAAGAAGAAGAAGGGGGCCCTCTCCCCCTCTCTCCCAGTGGCGCCGGAACGCCGCCGGGGCCATCATCGTCACCGCAATCTACACCAACAACTTCACCGCCGTCATCACCAAATTCCCCCCCTCTATGCAGCGGTGTAACTCCCCTTTTACACGCTGTAATATCTACTTAAACATGGTGCTCAACGCTATATATTATTTCCCAATGATGTATGGCTATCCTATGAAGTTTGAGTAGATCCGTTTTGTCCTATGGGTTAATTGATGATCGTGATTGGTTTGAGTTGCATGTTTTATTATTGGTGCTGTCCTGTGGTGCTCTCCGTGTCGGGCATGCGTGAGGGATTCCCGCTGTAGGGTGTTGCAATACGTTCATGGCTTGCTTATTGCCTGCATTGCGTGAGTGACTGAAACACAAACACGGATAAGTGGGTCATGGTGTATGGGAATAAAGGGGACTTGATGCTTTAATGCTATGGTTGGGTTTTACCTTAATGATCTTTAGTAGTTGTGGATGCTTGCTAGAGTTCCAATCGTAAGTGCATATGATCCAAGAAGAGAAAGTATGTTAGCTTATGCCTCTCCCTCAAATAAAATTGCAATAGTGATTACCGGTCTAGTTATCGATTGCCTAGGGACAAATAACTTTCTTGTGTGACAACAAGCTCTCTACTAAAACTAACTTAGTTGTGTCTTTATCTAAACAACCCCTAGTTCTTATTTACGCACTGTTTATATTCTTGCAAACTTATCCAACAACACCTACAAAGTACTTCTAGTTTCATACTTGTTCTATGTAAAGCGAACGTTAAGCGTGCGTAGAGTTGTATCGGTGGTCGATATAACTTGAGAGAATATTTGTTCTACCTTTAGCTCCTCATTGGGTTCGACACTCTTACTTATCGAAAGAGGCTACAATTGATCCCCTATACTTGTGGGTTATCAAGACCTTTTCCTGGCGCTGTTGCCGGGGAGTTATAGCGTGGGGGCTATTCCGATGGCGACAGTATTCCGGACCCCCATGAGCCGCCGAACAGGGTGGCAATCTTCATGGCTAGCACTCAACCGGTTCTTGGTTCCACAGCTGCTACGGCCATGACTTCAAGTGCAGCAGCGGTGACAGCAGCGGGTGCTGGCGGTTCAGCGCGCCTGCCGGCTCAAGTTTTGACAGATCTGTTGGACGATCTGGCGACCCTGATGGAGGTTGATGTAACCCCAGACAACCAGGAACAACATAAGGTGGAAGTGGCTAAATTGCATGATGAGATTGTGCAAGCTAAGGCAGACTTGGCAGCGGAAAACGCCAGGATGGCTGCAGAACAAGCCGTTTTGAACGCTCAAGCATAGTGGATTCAAGCAGATTCATACCGGCTTATGGTGGATTAGAATGCTTCAAACGAAGTCCTAAGGAGAAAGCACCGGAGTCCTCTGCCCTCGTTTTATGAGTCGAGGGACCTCTTCAACACACCCGGGCCGGGGGCCAGTAACCCACCGGTGGTAAATCAGACGGCTGAAGCACGAGGGGGTGGAACGCCGGGTCAGCCACGCGTGACCGGCTCTCCGCATATAAATAACACCCCACCTCAGCATGTGGTTACACCGCCGAGTCATTACTCCACCCCTCTAGACAACATGATTGCTGCGGCTACACGATTGGCAGCTCTTCCATTCGAGGGTGAGACTCCAACGTCGATTGAAACCAGAAGGGCCAGGGAGCTTCTTCAAACGGCTTTGGTACAGCAGCAGGCTTATTCCTATAGTTGTGACTGGATTCATTCGACCCCTCGTCCAAGCCGGAGCTACAGTAGGCATATTGACTCGCCAGCAGTCTCGAGTACGGAGCAGCGCCATAACCAACCACATGGACATGACCCGGCGCGCAATGGTGCCAATGCATAGGATTTGGTGGACCAAAGCAGAGCGCGTCGGGAGGCCGAGCTGGCAGCTCATCAGCACGCGCCGGTCTACCAGACGGCTTCAGTTGAGGCGGGTGTAACTTCTAGAGCTTTTGGTGTGCCGTGTTTAACGGCGGCCATACGAAACGAGCGTCTGCCCAAGGACTTCAAAGGCCCTCGTAAAGTGCCTAAGTACACAACAGATCAGCCCCCTGAAGCTTGGGTGGAGAGTTATGAGATGGCCATGGAGATGCTGGATGTTAGCGAAGCTGCAGACGCTAAGTATTTCACCATGATGCTGGAAGGGATGGCTCGTACCTGGTTGAAGGGGTTGCCGGCCAATTCCATTGGATCAAGGGCAGAGCTGATGGCCCGGTTTATCCAGAATTTCAAAGACACGTGTAAGTAGCCTATGTCGGTCGTGGATTTGGTTTCTTGTGTTCAAGCAGAGGGCGAGTCAACGACCAGCTGGGTGCGCCGGGTCTCGACTATCATACATTCCTCAAATAACACCAATGTCGGCTCTGCGGTCTTAATGTTGGAGAAAAATTGCCATTTCATTCCACTCAAACAGAAGCTTGGGCGGCTTAAGCGTCATTGCAATGACATGGGGGAGCTTATGGCGGCTCTTGCTAACTATGCCAACTCTGATGGTACCAAGGACCCCGACTCTGAGGAAGAAAGATCGGGAAAGGGAAAGAAGAGTAGCGGCATGAAGGGACAATAGTACAACCCTACCAATCAGGGCGGCAACGGTAAGCGCAAGGCTGATGATTTTGTAGCTAACACTGGTGCGCGAAATTGTAACCAGCGTCGTAAGGGAGGGCCGACTCAAGGGACAAGGTTTGACCTTGATGCAATATTCAGCCATGTCCAAAACACGGAATGGATCAGACGCTGGCTACTCATCTGTGGAAGGATTGCAGAATAATGAGACACTTTAGGGAGTCTGTCCAGCACAACCGTGGCCCGAATGGCAGTTCAGGATCCGGCTTTCATGGTTCGGGCCATGGAGGCGGCGGCTCAAATTCCGGGTTTCACGGCCAGGGCAACCAAGGTGGTTAAAACCAGCAGAGTAATCAGGGAAATCAGCAGCAGCAACAATCTGGTTATCAGAGCAACCCGAAGCAATTGAATAGTGGGCAGTATCACGTCTTCACCACCAGTCTGTGTAAACGTGATCAGAAGCTTCACAAGAGGGCAGTGAATGCTGTTGAGCCGGCGGTGCCACGTTATTTACGGTGGTCAGAACAACCTATTGTGTGGAGTCATGAGGATCACCCGCCCCGGGTTGATAATCCGGGTCACTTGGCGCTGGTGGTGGCGCCTCAGATCAGAGGCTATAAATTTACTAAGGTACTCATGGATGGAGGCAGTAGTATTAATATACTTTATTATGAGACCTTTCGTCCCATGGGATTGACTGATAAGAATCTTAAGCCGTCAAACACTGTTTTCCATGGTGTGGTGCCAGGTAAGTCAGACTACCCAATGGGTAAGATATCTTTAGAAGTTACCTTTGGAGATGAGCATGATTCCAGGTCTGAGACTTTAACCTTCGAAGTGGTCAAGATCAAGAGCCCTTATCATGCTCTATTTGGGCGGCCGACTTATGCTAAGTTCATGGCAAGGCCTTGTTATGTTTACTTGCAGCTTAAGATGCCGGGTTACAAGGACACCATCACCATGCACGGGAGTCGAAAGGTGGCTTTGGAGTGTGAGGAAGGTGATGCCGCTTATGCCGAATCAGTTTGTGCAACGGAGGAGCTGAAATTTTACAATGATAATGTTGACCCGTCAGACATGACGTCCTTGAAATATCCAACCACAGAGCATGATCCGTCGTTAAAGTTTAAGTCGGCGGATGACACTAAATTGGTTGACTTTGGTCCTGGCGACTCATCTAAGCAGTTCAGCATCAGCGCTAATCTGGATCCGAAATAGGAAAGCGTGCTCATCGAGTTCATCCGTGAGAACCGGGACATCTTTGCATGGAAGCCTTCAGACATGCCGGGTGTACTGAGGGAACTCGCTGAGTACACTCTTAATATTGATCCAAAGTTTAAGCCGGTCAAGCAATTTCTTCATCGCTTTAACGAGGAGAGGCAAGAGGCCATTGGTGAAGAGGTGGCCCGGCTCTTAGCGGCCGAGTTTATCGTTGAAGTTTTTCATCCTGAGTGGTTTGCTAACCGGTGTTGGTGCTTCAGAAGAACGGCACTTGGTGAATGTGTGTGGATTACACGGACTTAAACAAGGCCTGTCCGGCTGATCCATTTGCTCTCCCACGTATTGATCAAATAATTGATGCTACGGCGGGTTGTGAGCGTTTGGGTTTTTTGGATGCTTATTCTGGTTATCATCAGATCAAAATGGCAGTTAAGGACCAGGAGAAGACAACTTTCATTACTCCGTTTGGAGCATTCTGCTATGTGTCAATGCCTTTTGGACTCAAGAGTGCCCAGGCGACTTATCAGCGATCTGTGCAGAATTGCCTTCACAATCAGATCGGGCATAATGTTCATGCTTATGTGGATAATATTGTGGTAAAATCCAGGAAGAAGGAGACCCCGATTGATGATTTGAAGGAGACGTTTGACAATCTCTGGGTCTACAAGATGACGCTTAACCCGGCCAAATGTGTTTTTGGTGTACCAGCAAGCAAGCTCTTAGGCTTTCTGGTTTCTAACAGAGGCATTGAAGCTAACCCGGAGAAGATCAAATCCATTACTTCGTTGGCTAAGCCGGCGTGTGTCAATGATGTGCAGCGTCTGGCGGGTCGTATTGCGGCCCTAAGCCGGTTCATAAGCCGGTTAGGTGAGAAGGCTATTCCGCTTTATCAGATGATGAAGAAGACAGATAATTTCGTCTGGACTGATGTTGCTAATGAAGCGTTTGAGGTGCTTAAGAAGCAACTGGGCGAGCCTCCGGTTCTTGCTGCTCCTGTTGATAAAGAGCCTCTGTTGTTATATGTGGCTGCCAATAGCCGAGCTGTCAGTGTAGCTATTGTGGTGGAAAGGAAAGAGGTAGGCAAGGAATATCGAGTTCAACGGCCGGTTTACTACCTCAGTGAGGTGCTTATTGAGTCCAAGCAGAGATATCCACACTGGCAGAAGCTTGTGTATGGGGTTTTCATGGCAAGCCGGAAGCTCAAGCAATATTTTCAGGGTCATCCCATTACTGTGGTTAGCTCTACTCCTTTAGGAGACATCATCCAAAACAGGGAAGCCACAGGCCGGGTTGCTAAATGGGCCATTGAGCTTGGACCCCATGGTTTAAAGTATGTACCTCGTACGGCCATCAAGTCTCAAGCACTTGTGGATTTCATCAATGATGGGACAGAGTTGCAGATGCCTGAGGAAAAGCCGGATAACACATATTGGACTATTCACTTTGATGGATCTAGGCAGTTGGAGGGCTCGGGGGCTGGAGTTGTCTTGACTTCCCCACGAGGTGATAAATTTTCTTATGTTCTCCGGCTAATGTTCCCTTATACTAAAAATGCAACTGAGTATGAGGCCTTGCTTCATGGTCTTCGAATGGCTAAAGATATCAATTTAAGCCGGATGAGGTGTTTTGGCGATTCAGATCTGGTAGCTCAACAAGTCTCTGGCACCTGGGATTCTAAGGATCCACTTATGGCAGCTTATCGCTGAGAGGTTGATGCTATTGCGGGTAATTTCAAGGGTTATCAAGTTGAGCATATTGATCGCAGGAAGAATGAGGTGGCTGATACTTTAAGCCGGTTAGGGTCTTAGCGTAAGCCGGTGCCACCTAACACATTCCTGGATATTTTTCTTAACCCTTCCGTCAAAGTACCTACAAAGGAAGATCTTGCTGTCCCTGACCCGGAAGCAAAATTGGTGGCAACTCTTCATGCTATTCCTGATTGGACAGTTCCGTATTTGGCTTACATGACCCGGGGTGAGTTGCCAGAGGATGAGATCTTGGCCAGACAGATAACCCGGCGGTCTAAGTCAATGTCAATTGTCAATGGGGAATTGCACCATCACAGTGTCAGAGGGGTGTTTCAGCGTTGCGTCTCTCCTGAAGAAGGCTGTGAGATTCTACGGGAAATTCATGAAGGAGATTGTGGTCATCATGCCGGCTCTAAATCTCTTGCAGCCAAGGCTTTTCGTCATGGGTTCTATTTGTTGACGGCTCATGTTGATGCTGAGGATTTGGTAAGCAAATGTGACGGTTGTCAGAAGTTTTCACGACGAGGTCATGTGGCGGCTCCAGAATTGAGGATGATTCCAATTGCTTGGCCGTTTGCGACTTGGGGGCTTGATATGGTTGGGCCTTTTAAGAGGTCCAAGAATAAGAAGACCCACCTTTTGGTGGCAGTTGATAAATTTACTAAGTGGGTTGAAGCAGAGCCGGTTAGTATGTGTGATGCAGCAACAGCGGTTCAATTGATGAAGAAGGTGATCTTCCGTTTTGGCTTTCCACACAGCATTATAACAGATAATGGTACTAATCTCTCTAAGGGTGCTATGAAAGAATTTTATCAACGGGGGCATATCCGGCTGGACGTTTCCGCTGTGGCTCACCCTCATTCCAATGGTGAGGCAGAACGAGCAAATCAAGAGATTCTGCGAGGTATCAAGCCCTGGCTTATGGTTCCTTTGCAAAGAACGCCGGGTTGTTGGGTAGAGGAGTTACCCTCAGTGTTATGGAGTATTGAAAGTGAAACTATCCCTGGGTGGTTTTGGTAATGATCAACAACATATAGCTCATCTAACTAATAGCTCATTGAACTAATGTCATAAACTGCTCCCAAAGCTGCTGCTCCAGCTCCCAAGACTGCACCCAAGAGGAGTACTAGGAACATACCTGCTGAGGAGAAGAACAAGGCCCCAGTGCTTGAGACTGAATAAGAGGAAACTGAAGCCCAAGTGCTAAGGAAGCTAAAGCCAAAGATCCCTGACCATAATGATGCACATCCTGTTGCAGAAGATATGAGGATCAGGAAGGATGCAGGACTGAGACAGTGGAGAAAGGCTGACCCATATGCTGTTAGGAGGAGTACTGCTATGGATTATAGGTTCCACACAAAGGAACAACAAGATTTCTATGAGACTATCTTGCTTGACAAGA
This sequence comes from Triticum aestivum, assembly GCF_018294505.1. NCBI lineage: Eukaryota > Viridiplantae > Streptophyta > Magnoliopsida > Poales > Poaceae > Triticum > Triticum aestivum. The sequence continues at coordinate 352,332,992 of NC_057811.1, read as the reverse complement.
AGCCCATAGTGTGTGACATGAGATGTGGGTGGATTGGGAGTACATCAAGGAAAATGAAGATCACTATCCAGGAGTTTATGACAGCTTCAAGGCTTGTGGAGTAGGTAAGTTTGTTGGACAGAAGCTCACCAAATGGAATGATGAGCTGATCATGCACTTTTACTCCACTGCCCATTTCTATCCAGATGGGAGGATAGTATGGATGTCTGAGGGTACAAGGTACCAGTCCACAGTTGAGGAGTGGGATAATCTGATAAATGCCCCTGAAGAACATGAAGATGACTTGGATGTGTATGCCACCAAGAAGAAAGACCACAACACTATGGCAAACATGTACAAGGAGATCCCAGATAAGGCTTTGGAGACTCACAAACTTGGATCCGTACACTTCTTGTTGTCTGGTCTGCCTACCATCAACTGGATCCTTAGGCACACATTGCTGCCCAAGTCAGGAGATCACAAGATGATCAGAGGACATTCTATCAACCTGCTCCAGCTTTTTGATGTCCCTAGGAAGTTCAAGGTTATGAGCTTAATGGTAGAAACAATCAAGAGGACACCTGCAGATCAGAAGATGAGCTGTGGGTATGCTCCACACATTCAGGAGCTCATCAACTCCAAGATGGGAACAAGTACATACTTGTTGGACAAGGAGCACCTTCCTCTGCATCCTGACTTTGAAGACAATACTGTTGTGATGACTGAGGAAGATCCATCATCTGTGCAAGCACATGAGAAGAGAGAGAAGGCAAGGGCAGAAAAAGCTACAAGGATGCCAACTGTTGAAGAGGCATCTCAAGTATTCTTGAAGAGCAAACAAGATCAGATTGGATATATGATCCAATCCACCTTGAGGATTGAGAAGGGCTTGGCCACCCTGACTCAAAACCGGAGAGCTTGGAGAGGATCATTGAGCAGGAATTCTATGATCTTGATGTCAAGGTAACTGAGATTCAATCAGTGGTTGAGCAGCTTCAGGAGGAAGTGGAGGAGAAGAAGGGCAAGTCTACTACATATGCTTTCACTAGAGTGCCCAGAAGCCAGAGGTCTGCTGCAGTGCCTGTCCCAGACACAAGAGCTACTACATCTGCACCAGCAGCCACAGCCTCAGTGCCATCAGCTCCAGCAGCCACTCCACCAGCTCCAGCTACATTAGCAGAAGCTTTCGTCCTTGGAGTCATCTCTACACCACCTCATGAAGACCAAGCTGGAGAAACGCATAGCACTATGCATATTTTTAACTTTTTGGTACTTGTTGCCAAAGGGGGAGAAATATGTATAGATCATCGTCTTCGAGAGAGAGAGTGTGTTGTTTCGTCTCTCTTTGCATTTTTTCTTGCTTGAACTTTATTGTGTGTTTGCTTGCTACATTGTGTCTTTTCTGAGATACTTGGATGATCATGTGATTGATCATTTGCTACCTCAATGCTTGTTTAGATGATACTATCTTTATACCTTATATATGATCATTCACTTTGCTTGGTGATGAGTGCATGTTTTTTAATTATTATCATTTTGAGCGCTCCACCAAGATGTATGTGACATGGAAGAGTGACCCATGATCCTAACACATTGTGCATTTGCAGTCCAAAGCAAATTTTAAACAATGCACAAATTTAGGGGGAGCTCTTGTTTGTCACATACTTCTCAAACCGACGATGTATTTCAATCTTATTATCAATTGTCGAAGCTTTGATCTATATGTTGTCATCAATTACCAAAAAGGGGGAGATTGAAAGTGCAACTATCCCTGGGTGGTTTTGGTAATGATCAACAACATACAGCTCATTGAACTAATGCCATTACAAGATAAATATTTTAGGGAGGTTCAATGATTGGCAGGGCATGGATAAGGAATGTGGACCCCTCAAAATGCTAAGGACAAAAGATTGGCTCAAGCTTCAAAGTCCAAGACTATACATTTTACTTTTAGTGATCCAAGATCACATTGAGTCCATAGGAAAAGCCAATACTATCAAAAGGGGGTGAGGTGTTGCTTAATGAGTTACTTGCTCAAAATGCTTAGTGATATGCTCCAAAAACCCTCAACTACTTTCTCACATCCACATATGTCCCAAACCAAAAGTCAAACTCAGCCCCACCAAAACTTTCTATCCGGAACCACCGAGTTCTCTTGACATAGCCACCGCCACAATCCCTAGTCACTTCGGTCTCACCGATAGGGATCTCGGTCTCACCGAGATGGGATTGCAACCTCTCTGTTTCCCTTCATAACGTTTCGGTCTAACCGAGATGAGCGATCGGTCCCACTGAGTCTGCAATGCAAACTCTCTGTTTCCTTTTCGTAACGCTTCGGTCCCACCGAGACGAGCGAATCGGTCCCTGTCGGTGTCAAAACCGGCGGATCTCGGGTAGGGGGTCCCGAACTGTGCGTCTAGGATCGATGGTAACAGGAGACGGTGGACATGATGTTTACCCAGGTTCGGGCCCTCTCTATGGAGGTAATACCCTACTTCCTCCTTGATTGATCTTGATGAATATGAGTATTACAAGAGTTGATCTACCACGAGATCGTAATGGCTAAACCCTAGAAGTCTAGCATGTATGACTATGGTAATGAATATGTATGCCATCCAGACTATGCCCTCCGGTTTATATAGACACCGGAGGGACCTAGGGTTGCATAGAGTCTGTTACATAAGAAGGAATCTTCACAGTTGATCGCCAAGCTTGCCTTCCACACCAAGGAGAGTCCAACCTAGACACGGGTACAGTCTTCGGCCTTCATGTCTTCATAGCCCATCAGTCTGGCCCATGGATAACAGGCCGGATGCCCGAGGACCCCTTAGTCCAGGACTCCCTCAGTAGCCCCTGAACCTGGCTTCAATGACGAGGAGTCCGGCGCGCAGATTGTTTTCGGCATTGCAAGGCGGGTTCCCTTTTCTCCGAACTCCAAGATAGTCTTCGGACGCAGCGATAGTATCCGGAACTGTCACACACACCATACGCAACCACAGAGAAAATATAGTTTTACACGAATCCAATCCGCTGACAAATTTTTGTAGCATGACAGTACGTCCGACCGGTCATAATTCCAAACCGTTTTTGTGTTCGACGCCCCACGTCCCGAGACGCGGTTGCCATTGGCACGTCTTGTCAAAGCAGAGATCGTGTCCCCTTATCGCGGGATTCTCATCAATGCGGGCATGGGTAACCCAACCGTGCCGTTTATACGGCCCTTGGGAATAGGCGAGTTCTAAGGCGATTGGGGAGGCGTTCAATATTCACTGCCTTTATAAGAGGATAAGGATTCCCTCTTTTTCCCTCACGCTTTCTCTCAATCCTCGCCCTTCCAACGAGCTCCAGCGCCCAGTTCTCATCTCCTTTCCACTCGAGGTAGCACTCAACCATGTCTGGATCCGGAGGTCAGGGCAAGTGGATGGTCTCCTCCGTTAGGGAGGAGGACATTACTTAGCTTCGGGCAGCCGGATACCTGGCGAAGGATATCGCCCACCGCCTGCCGGCTAAGGGACAAGTCGTCCCCATGCCGAAGCCCAACGAGAGGGTGGTATTCATCCCTCATTTCTTCCGCGGGCTAGGGTTCCCACTCCACCCTTTCGTCCGCGGGCTGATGTATTATTACGGGGTAGATTTCCATGATCTATCCTCGAACTCCTTCCTCAACATCTCGGCGTTTATCGTCGTGTGTGAGGCTTTCCTCTGTATCCAACCCCACTTTGGGCAGTGGCTCAAAGTCTTCAACGTGAAGCCGAAGGTGGTGGATGGCCAGCACGCAGAGTGTGGAGGAGCCATGGTGAGTAAGTTGTCGAACATTTCCTGGCCGAAAGGCACGTTTGTGGATACAGTGAAGGAGTGGCAAAAACAATGGTTCTACATCACAGAACCCCGCGGCACCACCTGGGCTGCAGCCACCGAATTCCGCTCCAGCGCTCCCATTCGACTCACCTCTCGGGTCGAGAAGAGTCCGAACTGGTGTTCGTCCGATGAGCTGATAGCGTTGCAGACGCGTGTCCAGAGCATGATAGCCAAGGACGTCAAGCTTGTCGATGTAATCCAGGTGATGCTAGTTCGCTAGATTCTCCCATGCTAGCACAGAAGTCGCCCTCTATGGGATTTTAATCCGCAGAAGCATCAAACCCTGGAAGTTGCCCTTTAAGGGCAACGAGAAACCACTGGCCACGGACTCAGACCGTGGTCACGATTGTAAACACCTCGCCAGCAAGGTATGCTATTTTTGACGTGTCCCAACCTAATTGTTTCGAGGATGATATCTGAGTTTATCATTGCTTTTTCAGGATTGGATGGAGAGGGCAAAGCGGATTCAGTGTTTGGCTCCGCTGCCTGAAGAACCGGTCATCCTGCGTCTGGCGAAGATGCTGGTGCCGGCACCATATAAGGCGTCGGAGAAGAAGGCCAAGAAGAAGGCCAAGGGGGCCAAAAGTGGCCCCCGTCGCAAGGGCACTTCGGACGTGACGTCCGAAGACGAGGAAGCCCATTCCTTCGTCCCTGAGGACGACGACACATAAGAAGAGGAGGAGGTGGAGAAGAACCCTCCCCCTAAGGAGAAGAAGAGGGGGGCCTCCACGAATCTGGAGGCGGGAACGCCCAAGAAGGGGAAGGGGGCCCCTGTGGTCAACACCGCATGGGACGTTGACAGTAGTCCGGAGCGACGCCTCCGCACTAAGCCTCAGGCCGCATCGTGAGTACTATGACTTTCGTACATAAGTATACCCGACCCCTCCTTTTTATTGTTTTGACATGGTTAATTGTGCCATTCCAGTCCAGCCCGTGGCAGCGTCCAGCGATCCTCATCTGGAGGTTCGTTGGATCCGGCTGAAATGGCCAGTATGTCGCCGCCGCCCGCTTATTCCCCTGAGGCTAAGGACGACACCGAAGTGTTGTCCCGGAGGACTGCTCCAAGCCGGGGAGGGTTCTAGGACACTATCCTGGAGGTGCCACAAGGCAAGACTTCCGTTGCCGGACACATGGGGGAGCAAATCCCCATGGAGACTTGCGAAGAGGGTCGTATTGAGTTCGGCCCTTAGCCGAATACGATCCCGGGGACTGATACGGCCCTGGGATCCGGCGCGCGCATTCCTTCAAAGGATGGGGGTGCACCAGTTCCGCCGATGGCCCCTGTCCAACCAGGGGCGCCGGATAACCTGATGGAGGCACTACGAGGTGCCTCCATTGTGGTTGAGCACCGTATCCTTATGGGTACGGTGATCAAGAAGGTTCAGTGCACAAGAGCAGACTAAACGAGGCCTGCAACAACCTGTTAACAGGTTTCGAGGTAAGTCACACAGAAAGAGAACACCCCGTGGCGATAGTAGCCCCCGAGACATTGTCCGGTCTTCGAAAAGAAAGACCGGACAGAGGATCAACCCTTTGTAGGATACTAATTTGATATTTGTAAATAAGCAGGCGTCGTAGTTGGCCGTGACTTCGCGTGCTGCCGAAGTCTCTGAACTGAAGCAGATGTTGGAGCGGGCCGAGAACGAGCTCGGCGTGGTGAAGGTTCAGCTCCAGGAGAAGCAAGGTGAGTGACGACTTGCTATGTATTCGGAAAGAATAAACGGTAAGTATTGACCGGAGTGTCATGATATGTGTAGGGGCGGCGACCGAGGTCGAGGTCCTAAAGAATGCCCTGGCCGAAGCCGAGGGGAAGGTTGTCCAGTAGCAAGCCGCCCGTAAGAAGCTCAAGGCCCGGGTCGGCGAGGTCCAACAGGAGCTCCAAGATGCGGTGAAGAAGTGCGAAGCCTTGCAGCGCGAGGCGTTGGTTTGAGAGACCGAACTTATCAAGGCTCGCCAGAGCGCAGAGACTGCACGGAAGGAGGCCCGGGATACTCTCCAGGAGATGCAGGAGGCTAAGAAGGTTGCAGCGGGTAAGGCTTTTAACATGCAAAGCAAGTATGCGGAGAGGAAGTACCTTTTACTAACCCGGATTCGGAGTTGCCCAGGGGCTTTTGCGGATCTGCCATGCAGCGTGTCTGATGCTGCGGAGTTCTTCCGAGCCGGCGAAGAGAATTCCACGGAGAAGCTGTTCTGGGCGCAGTATGCTGTGCCAGAACACCCAGAGCCCTTTGCCGATCAACTGAAACAGTTGGTCGAGCTGCACAGGATGGCCGAACTGGCCATGAACGATTTAATAATCCGGCCGTGGCCAGCCGAAGCTATGCCTACCAGTTATTTTGGCCTCGTGAAGCGGGTGATGGAGGCTTGTCCGCGGCTGGACGTCGTCAAGCAATCAGTCTGTATCGAAGGTGCCCGCATGGCCTTCGCCCGTTGCAAGATGTGGTGGGCGAAGATGGACGCTGTCGAGGTGGCCAACGGGCCGCCGGAGGGCAAGGAGCACCGCACACCCAAGCGATATTTTGCGGATGTCCTAGAGGGATCTCGAGTTGTAGCAGCGTAGTGCGGGCAGGACATTATTTTTGAATGAATATATTCGTTTTTTATCTTTTCCTTGTATGATGAGAACAAATCTGGTTTGTGGTATAATGTTTGTTATGTTTTGATTGTTTCCTCCTGTGCGGCCTAGTTGTGTTAAATCCGAGGGTTGGCCAGTCGTTAGCTTGTGTCCTCACGTAGGTAGTACGGAGGTGTTCAGGATGGAATCTAAACAATCTTGACCCAATTATATGGTCCTTGAAGGAGTTGTTTAGCGCAACGAACCAGGCAATCAGACTATGCGGCTTGAACGCCCTCACTTAGCCATAGGAGTTTTATAATAAAACATAGGCGCAGCCCCTGGTATACAAACCGGAGTGCTGTCAGCATCTGATCGGGGAGTACCGATCCTTCGCGGAATGCGGAAAAAAATCTCCAACGATTTGAGACCTTCGAAGAGCTGACCAGCTCTCACCGTATCATGACAGTCAGTTTTTGGCTTTCTCTACTGAGGTGCTCATCTGGTCTAGGCCAGGGCACAATCGCAGTAGTTCTCCCTTTACTACCCTAACCGATTTAGCGGAACGTAGGGTAGCAAGCACAGGAGCCGGGCAACCCAACTATTGACCAAAGACATGATTCGGAGCCAATCCATATAATGCTAAATTCGGGGTGCCGAACTTATCTTTAAAGAGTGTTCGGACTTTGTTGCGGTATTATGGGGCGATGGGAAGCCCCTGGCGAATATGAAACGTACCAAAGTGCACGGATGCGAAAATATAAGTAATTAATGGTGAAGGAAAACAGAAAGAGAGCAGAGGTAGTATCTGGGGCCCCTTGACTTGGGCCGTGAACTGTTTCCATTATAATTGGGTTAATGCGTCAAAGCGCATTTGTACAAATAGTGCGATAAGCAACTGGCTATTTAACATGCCATAACCAAAGGAGAGCTGTATTCGGGTACTGAAAACAGGTAGAGGGATCGTTAGGTTGTCCTCTAGAGCTTCCCCTATATGCTTGTGCCCTGTGCCGATCTGGTGTATTTGTCCTTTGACAGGACCGGTAATCAGGCCATTGAAGGAGGCCTGTATAAAAGAAACATGAAAGGAAAAAAGAAGGAAAGAAAGGAATAGTAAAGATACCAGTGAGGCCAGGATCGGTGTAACCGAACTACAAACTAGCTGTGCCTCTGTCGATGCCCATGGGATTTTGAGTGCGTAATTATGTATGCGTGTCGTGGATGCCGCTACCTCATTGGGACTGGGACGGACACTGAATTGCTAATCGAAATCTTGACGAGTCGAATCGTCCTGTTGCAGTATGGTCCGAACTTTCTTAGTGATGTCCAGGGGCTTGGCAGCCGGATTACGATTCTGCTTAAGAAGGCCGCTCTGCACCTCTGCTGCTAGGGCAGCTGTGTGCTCCTCTGTACGGAGAGAGCGTTTGGTGTTTCCATTGACTGTTATGACGCCGCGTGGACTGGGCATCTTGAGCTTGAGGTAAGCATAGTGTGGCACTGCGTTGAATCTCGCAAACGCGGTTCGTCCGAGCTGTGCGTGGTAGCCGCTGCAGAAGGGGATGATATCGAAGATTAACTCTTCGCTGCGAAAGTTGTCCGGACAGCCGAAGACCACCTCCAGCGTGATTGAGCCCACACAGCGGGCCTCTACGCCTGGTATGACTCCTTTAAAGGTAGTCTTTGTGGGTTTAATTCGTGAGGGATTAATGCGCATCTTCCGCACTGTATCCTAATAGAGCAGGTTGAGGCTGCTACCACCGTCCATTAGGACTCGTGTTAGGTAAAATCCGTCGATGATTGGGTCGAGGACCAATACGGCCGAACCACCATGGCGGATACTTGTTGTGTGATCTCGACGATCGAAGGTGGTCGGGAATGACGACCACGGGTTGAATTTTGGGGCGACTGGCTCTACCGCGTAGACGTCCCTGAGTGCTCGCTTGCGCTCCCTTTTGGGGATGTGTGTAGCGTATATCATGTTCACCATTTTGACTTGGGGGGGGGGATTTCTTCTGCCCCCCAGTGTTCGGCTGCCGGGGCTCTTCGTCCTCGTCCTCACTTTGTGATCCCTTTTCTTTGTTCTCGGCATTTAACTTGCCAGCCTGTTTGAAAACCCAACAATCTCTGTTGGTATGATTGGCTTTTTTGTCTGGGGTGCCGTGTATCTGGCACGGATGATCGAGTATGCGGTCCAGGCTGGATGGTCCCTCATTGTTCCTTTTGTAGGGCTTCTTTCGTTGGCCGGACTTGGAGCCGCTGAATCCGGCATTAACTGCGGTGTCATCGGTGTTGCCGCCTTTGCTTCAGCGTTTGTGTCTATTGCGCCGGAGCTTGCCGGTGCTGTTCTTGGCCTCAGAGAGGCCTGCGTTGCTGGCTGTGGTTTTGCTGCGAGCCGGCCAGCTGTCCTCACCCGCGCAAAAGCGGGTCATGAGTGCTGTGAGAGCTGCCATGGATTTCGGCTTTTCTAGGCCGAGGTGGCGGGCGAGCCATTCGTCACGGATGCTGTCTTTGAAGGCTGCTAGGGCTTCGGCGTCCAGACAGTCAACGATCTGGTTCTTTTTGGTTAGGAACCTAGTCCAGAATTTTCTGGCTGATTCTCCGGGTTGTTGGACTATATGACTTAAGTCATCGGCATCTGGTGGCCGGACATAAGTATCTTGGAAGTTGTCAAGAAAAGCTTCTTCCAAGTCCTCCCACCTGCCGATGGAATTTTCAGGCAGGCTATTTAGCCAGTCTCTAGCTGGCCCTTTTAATTTTAGTGGGAGGTATTTGATGGCGTGGAGATCGTCTCCACGGGCCATATGGATGTGGAGAATAAAATCTTCGATCCACACTGCGGGATCCGTTGTTCCGTCATATGATTCAATATTGACGGGCTTGAACCCCTCGGGGAATTCGTGATCTAGTACTTCATCTGTGAAACAGAGAGGGTGTGCGGCGCCTCTATATCGGGCCGCGTCACGGCGCACCTCCGATGAAGTCCGTCTGTGGTTATCGGCCCAGGCGTGACTAGGTTTGTCATGTCTGAATAGGTAGCCGTCATCCCGAGTCAGGAAGCGTCCTCGCGATCCATAGATTGATCTGGTGTGTCCTGCTCTACTGTCCAGATCATGCCGAAGGTCATGTGTATGGTCCCGAGCTGTTTTGTCTCTGTTTTTACGAGGCGGTGGGGCGGGCTGTTGTCTGGCCTAAGTTGCCGTTTTATCCCGACCGCGTGGTGGTCGGTCCGCCGCACTATCCCGACCATGTGGTGGTCGTTCCGCATTGCGCGAGGGAGGTATGTGCTCTAGTGCCTCCTCATCGAATTGAGGTAGCAGTCTGCACTTCGGGTAACTCTTGGCTGGGCGCTTGAGGCTGTATTCTTCTTGAAGCTGATGCTGCTTTTTCTTCAGGCTTTTTGCCGTAGCTATTAGCTGGCGCTTGAAGCACTCCTGCTCGAGGGGTGCCTCAGGCACGTTAAAATCCTTGCTGCCGAGGCTCTCCTCATCCTCAGAGAGTGGACGATAACTATCGTTATCCGGGTCAGTGGGCATGGCCTATTTATCAGGGTTAACGTGCCCGTTGCCTTGCTCTTCCTATCGGATGCAGCTCCGACAGGGTCTTCGTTGTTTTCGACGATGTCCGGAGTGCTATTTTCTCCGGTGCCAGTGTTGCCATCTTTTGAGAAGTGTGGCTTAGAGCGGCATTTAGGGCGCCGACACTTGGACTGTGTCTCAGAAGGTTTATTTGCGACTGGATCTTCTTTGTCATCGTCGCTAGCTTTTTTAGGTGTGTCGACCATATACACATCGTACGAAGAGGTGGTCGTCCAACGTCCATGAATGGTGGGTCTTAGCCTTGCTCCTTGTCGGCATCGTTGTCCATACCGTCGATGTCTTCGGAGCCATAATCAAGCACGTCGGTTAAGTCATCGACAGTGGCTATGAAGTGGGTGGCGGGTGGGAAGTAAAATTCCCCATCATCAGCCTCTAGCTCGAACCGAACATAGTTCGGCTGTGAGTCCTTCTCCCAGGATAAATTCTTTAACGAGCTTAGGACGTCACCAAAGGCGAGTGCTGGAAGATGTCTACGGCGCTGAATTCGAAAATCGATAACCAATCCAACTCGGTGTCCGCAGGCGTGCATGGTTTGGAGTTTATAGCCGGAGACGAGTCCGGAGTTCCGTTGACGCAAATATTGCAGGGTGTCGAGTCCGTGTGTGATGTCTACTACGCAACCTTCTTCTTGTAGACGTTGTTGGGCCTCCAAGTGCAGAGGTTTGTAGGACAATAGCAAATTTCCCTCAAGTGGATGACCTAAGGTTTATCAATCCGTGGGAGGCGTAGGATGAAGATGGTCTCTCTCAAGCAACCCTGCAACCAAATAACAAAGAGTCTCTTGTGTCCCCAACACACCCAATACAATGGTAAATTGTATAGGTGCGCTAGTTCAGCGAAGAGATGGTGATACAAGTGCAATATGGATGGTAGATATAGGTTTTTGTAATTTGAAAATATAAAAACAGCAACGTAGCAAGTGATAAAAGTGAGCATAAACGGTATTGCAATGCTAGGAAACAAGGCCTAGGGTTCATACTTTCACTAGCGCAAGTTCTCTAAACAATAATAACATAATTGGATCATATAACTATCCCTCAACATGCAACAAAGAGTCACTCCAAAGTCACTAATAGCGGAGAACAAACGAAGAGATTATTGGAGGGTACGAAACGACCTCAAAGTTATTCTTTCGGATCGATCTATCATAGAGTTCGTACTAGAATAACACCTTAAGAAACAAATCAACCAAAACCCTAATGTTTTTAGGGTATATGGATATATATATAGGCGAAAGAAATCGGTCAGGGGAGCCACAAGGTGCCCACGAGGGTGGGAGCGCGCCCAGGGGGGCAGGCGCACCTCCCTGCCTCGTGGCCACCTCGAACCTTCCTTGACTTCAACTCCAAGTCTCCTGGATCACGTTCATTCCAAAAATCACACTCCCGAAGGTTTCATTCCATTTGGACTCCGTTTGATATACCTTTTCTGCGAAACACTGAAACAAGGGAAAAAAACAGAAATTGGCACTGGGCTCTGGGTTAATAGGTTAGTCCCAAAAATAATATAAAAGTGTTTAATAAAGCCCATAAACATCCAAAACAGATAATATAATAGCATGAATACTTCATAAATTATAGATACGTTGGAGAAGTATCAGTGTGCGGCTCCAACACCGCGGTCTTTGTGGCCTCGGATGGCACGACACTACTAGGAAAAGGGCTATAGATAATATGGACATTAATGGCGCACCACAACTCCTATATAGCAGTGGCGCACCGTGTGTCGGTGCGCCATTAGTGTGTTGGACACTAATGGCGCACCACATGCACGGTGCGCCACTACTAACAAATTGTTTTATTTTTTTCCAAAACTAGTAATGGCGCACCAGGGCATGGTGCGCCATTACTAGTTTTAACTAGTAATGACGCACCACACCCTCGGTGCGCCACTACTAACAATTTTTTTATTTTTTTCAAAACTAGTAATGGCGCACCATGGGATAGTGCGCCATTACTAGTTTTAACTAGTAATGGCGCACCACACCCTCAGTACACCACTACTAACAAATAATTTTTTATGTTTTTTTAAAAGTTAGTAATGGCGCACCGTGGGTGTGGTGCGCCATTACTAGTTTAACTAGTAATGGCGCACCACACCCACGGTGCGCCATTACTAACTTTGACCCAAAATTCCAGCAAATGCACCCCCCCCCCCCCCGCGTGGACCGCCTTTTAAGTTTTTTAAAAAATAAAAGAAAATGATGGAAATGTCAAAAAATAAAAGAAAATAAGTTTCCCATGTGATATGTGGTCTAGTTGTTGGGAAAATTTACAAATATGAATTTCGACTTTATTTGCAAAATGGGCATAACTTTTGCATACGAACTCGGATTAAAAAGTTTTTTATATGAAAAATCATCTACTCGAAAAGTTACATCCGTATTCAACGGGGGGTACCTCGTTGAACATTTTTAGAATCCCCAAAAACCTAACAGAATAAAAGATACGGGGCTTTTAAGATATAGAGGGGGGAAAATGGAAAAAAAATTCAAACTTAGTAGTGGCGCACCACTTGCTAGGTGCGCCACTAGTAACAGAAAAAAATTGGTTCGATTTTTTTGAAAAAATATTTAAAATATGATACGTAATATGAACGAAAGTTTGAAATATTTTTTCAAAATTTCATCACACTCATGAACATGAACAAAGTCCTAGACATCAACAAGGTCTAATAGGATTGATATGCTAGATATATCAACAAGTGCGTGTTAAGTCAGCTGGTGCTGGGGTTGGATAGAACTTTGAAGTTAAGCGTGCTTGGGCTGGAGTTGTGTGAGGATGGGTGACCTTTCGGGAAGTTTGACTACGGAGTGCGATTTGGCTTGAGATTAAGCATATTGACCCGAGATTAAGCCATAGTGACCCGAGATTAAGAAAAAAGCAAAAAAATAAATTTGAAATTTTTTTGTTAGTAATGGCGCACTTCTATGTGGTGCGCCATTAGTATCTGGTATACTAATGGCGCACCGTGTGATATACTAATGGCGCACTCCCTCGTGCGCCATTAGTATTAATTACTAGTGACGTGATGCTAGTGGCGCACCTGTAGTGCGCCATTAATGGCCAAAATAGGTGCGCCACTAGCAGGCCTTTTCCTAGTAGGGCGACCTGCTCCGGTTCTAAGGCCGTTGCAGCGACAGGAACCATCTCCTAGATGTGATCCGTTGACAGATTTAAGTCATGTTCATCGGGGCGTGGGGGAGCGATGGCCGCGGTCTCGAATCCGTCGAAGATCAAATCTCCGCTGACGTCCGCGACGTAGTTCAAGCTTCCGAATCTGACTTGATGGCTAGGGGCGTAGATATCGATCTGCTCCAGATGGCCAAGCGAGTTGGCCCGCAGTACGAAGCCGCCGAACACAAAGATCTGTCCGAGGAGGAAGGTTTCTACTTGGACAACGTCACTATGGACGATTGAAGGGGCAATCGAATGTTTCGTCGACGGCACAGTGGAACTCTCAATGAAAGCACCAATGTCGGTGTCAAAACTGCGGATCTCGGGTAGGGGGTCCGGAACTGTGCGTCTAGGATCGATGGTAACAGGAGACGGGGGACACGATGTTTACCCAGGTTTGGGCCCTCTCTATGGAGGTAATACCCTACTTCCTGCTTGATTGATCTTGATGAATATGAGTATTACAAGAGTTGATCTACCAAGAGATCGTAATGGCTAAACCCTAGAAGTCTAGCCTGTATGACTATGGTAATGAATATGTATGCCATCCAGACTACGCCCTCCGGTTTATATAGACATCGGAGGGATCTAGGGTTGCATAGAGCCGGTTACATAAGAAGGAATCTTCATAGTTGATCGCCAAGCTTGCCTTCCACGCCAAGGAGAGTCATACCCGGACACGGGTACAGTCTTCGGCCTTCATGTCTTCACAGCCCATCAGTCCGGCCCGTGGCTAACAGGTCGGACGCCCAAGGACCCCTTAGTCCAGGACTCCCTTAGTCCCACCGAGTTTGCCTGACCAACTCTCCGTTTGCTTATTACCAAAATCGGTACCACCGAGTTTGAGTAATCGGTCCAACCAAGATTACGTTATACCCTAACCCTAATCAAATCGGTCCCACCGAGTTGACATGTCGGTCCCACCGAAAATCCTAACGTTCACATTTTAAACTAAATCGGTCTGACCGAGATTTCTGATTCGGTCCCACCAAGTTTGGTGATTTGTGTGTAACGGTTAGATTTTGTGTGGAGGCTATATATACCCCTCCACCCACTCTTCATTCGTGGAGAGAGCCATCAGAACATGCCTACACTTCCAACATACATTTTCTGAGAGAGAACCTCCTACACTTGTGTTGAGATCAAGATATTCCATTCCAACAACATAAATCTTGATCTCTAGCCTTTCCCAAGTTGCTTTCCACTCAAATCATCTTTCTACCAAATCCAATCCTATGAGAGGGAGTTGAGTGTTGGGAGACTATCATTTGAAGCACAAGAGCAAGGAGTTCATCATCAACACACCATCTATTACCTTTTGGAGAGTGGTGTCTCCTAGATTGGCTAGGTGTCACTTGGGAGCCTCCATCAAGATTGTGAAGTTGAACCAAGGAGTTTGTACGGGCAAGGAGATCGCCTACTTCGTGAAGATCTACCCTAGTGAGGCAAGTCCTTCGTGGGTGATGGCCATGGTGGGATAGACAAGGTTGCTTCTTCGTGGACCCTTCGTGGGTGGAGCCCTCCGTGGACTCGCGCAACCGTTACCCTTCGTGGGTTGAAGTCTCCATCAACGTGGATGTACGATAGCACCACCTATCGGAACCATGGATAAAAAATCTCCCTATCTACATTGCGTTTGCTCCCTCCAAACTCCTCCCTTTACCTTCATATGCAATTGTTTTACATTCGGCTGCTACACTCTTAGAATTGCATGTGTAGGTTGATTCCTTGACTTGTGCTAAGTTGCTAAAATCTGCCAAGACTTAAAATTGGGAAAAGGCTAGATTTTTATTTGGTCAAGTAGTCTAATCACCCCCCTAGACATACTTTCGATCCTACAAGTATCAATACAACCCCCAACAGATCTACGGGTTACACACCTTTCTTCATGGTATATGGTGCAGAGGCGGTTCTCCCTAGTGACATCCGTCACGATTCACCCCGGGTGGCGGCTTACGTTGAAGCTGATAACGAAAAAGCACGTCAAGATGCACTTGATCTATTGGATGAGGAGCGTGATCTTGCGGCGGCTCGTTCAGCGATTTCCATATTTTGACTAATCGCTCTATCGTATCTGATATGTGCTGGTAGCCAGTTCCGAGAGTTGCCCTTAACGCTCTAAAGCGTTCAAGAAGGTACTCCGAGGCTTTGCTCCCATTAACCGGCTTTTCGGGCAGGATGCATGGGTGCAGTGTACCACGGTTCGTCTTGTTATTAACAAGTCGAGCTGCAGCAAGGTTCCATACAGCATAGAACGTATTGTCTGTGATGTTGGATCCGGATGTCTTCAGTGTGCGAGGGTGCTCACGCGCCTTCACTGCTGATAGTATTCCTACCAAAAATCTCTCATCTTCTTGAGAGATATGAGGTACATCGTCATTGCTCGAACCACCAGCAAACCTACGTCGTTATCACAGCCGCCGGGTCAAAACCAGAACCTTTCAAGAAGGTGACTTAGTGCTCAGGCTCATCCAGTACTAAAAAGATATGCATAAGCTATTGCCGCCTTGGGAAGGACCTTTCGTGGTCAGCAAGAATCTGCATAACGGGTCATACTATCTTATCGACGTTCGAGATCACAAGGACTCACGCAAGTCGGAGGAGGAGACCCGTCGGCCGTGGAATATAGCTCATCTTTGGCCCTACTATACTTGAGCCACCGACTCTCATGATGTACATAGTAAGATGGTGTATATATTATAAACAGTGTAATAAAGCCGGCATCCCTGATAATTCAGGGCCTCTGTCGTTTCACTTCCTTGAAGCTGAGTCTTTATCATCATCTTACATATTCATTTCAGAGGCTTGACGCCCAAACTTCAGGGGCCAAAGAGAGTTGGATGCATAGCACAGCTCAAACGTAGGTCCCTAATGAGCACGACTTGTCAGTATGTCACTTGGGGGCTTCCTATTCAAACATAGGCGTATTCGACCAATGAGAACATAGCGTTACCACCCTCTTGACCAGGTTATCTTGTCCAAACATAGGCTTATTCGACTAAAGAGGACATAACCTTTCCGGGTCATCCTACCTGTATACCACCTGCTTCAACTCCATTGGCTAATCCCGATTCACCCGTCGAACTCTTATCGATCAATCTTTATAGCGTATTCAACCAAGATCTGAGCTTGTTAAGGTTCAAACGGCGGCTTGTCATGCGAGAGCACGGTTTACAGATAGTAAGGAGAGATCCAGGCTTCATAAACCGCCTTCCTTGAAACTTGGATAAATCGGCCTGTGATCTATGCTGTTACTCTCACCCCGCGTACTCCTAATAAGTCTATCTTTGAGCAAGACCTGACTTTATCTGGGTTCAAATGTCGATTGGGTACTGTGAGTTAGGCTCACGGAAAGCACGTACCTTCCAGTGGCTCCGGCTAGTTTCATCGAAGAAGACACTTTGGCTTGGCAGCCTACAAAAGCGTCGAATTTCTTTTGATTTCTTATTTATATTCTTTATATGATTTCTCTTTTTCCATTTGGTTTTTACGCATCGGGCCAAGCTGCCCCAATTATGGCTCATATTTGAAGCATCTTTCGGGTCTCTACAACCCACCTGGATGGCAAACTCTCAGTCATCAAAGTATCATAATATTATGTTTGGAGTTATAGTGCTACAACCTCCAAACTGCATAAAGCTGCTAAGCCGGCAGTCTAAGCACATGCCACAGGTATGTTATTTTATTATGTTAAGCATTATGGTCAGACCGGCCCTGGTTATGGACTATTCGTCCCTAGTGGCCTTAATTGGGTATCATGACCCGCCCGGCGGTAAGCCGCCATGGCACTTGTGACTTGTTTGTGTGCAGGAGAATAATCAAGTCTGGTATGCATAAATCAATACTATCATAAGAATAAAATGATCATCTTTCAAATTGGCGGATCAGCAGTATTGCACAAAACAGAAACGTGCACGATGGTACGACAGATTCAAGTTTTTACTACCCTGTTACATGACTCCATGAGCCAAATGGGATCAAGTGTTTTTCCAAGAATCAAATATATAAACCGCCTTGCGGTTTACTCTTCTTGGCCTTGCTGGCTTGAGGCTTCCGGGTCATCCTTTTCCGGTTCTTCGTCCTCCTCCGCCGTTTGAAAATTTGGTGATGACCAATCGATGCTAGATAAAGCTTGAAATTCGGCCCCATCATCTATAAGATCAGACAACTCAACTTCAGGGGCAAAAGTGTGCTTACGGGTTGGGGGATTAAGTCCATCACTCTATAAGCCGAGGTTGGCATCTTCTGGTTCTCCTTGTTATAAGTCGGATGGTACTTTGAAAGGTCCGAGTCATTGGCAATCATAGTCGCCATTGGACGTATCTCTTTCACGCAAGTAGAGAAGTCCTTCTGGTCAAACGGTGTACCATCTTCTTTCAAGCTTGGGTAACCAGTGGCCACCTCAGACGGGTCAAGCTCTGGTACCCATGCCTTGGCCCGGGTCAATGCTGTCACATCATCGACTCTTGCAGAAGACCGCTTCATTTCATCCATCCTAGCAGGAAGCACAGAAAGTTTTTTCAAGACATCTATTAAAAGAGTAGGCGCTTGATTTGTTGGAGAAATTGCGGCCAGTGCATGTTGAGTTCCGGTGTACAGCTGTTCGACAAGTGTGTAGACAACTTTGAGCTTCCCAAGCATGTCCTGGTTAAGGTTGTTGCTCCTAGGACCTGAATAAATCACAGATTGGTTAACAGCGGTTTATATTATCACGACAAGGATTCACTTTTGACGATTAGCAAAGCGACTCAGCAAAGATAGTAGAAACCATCTAAGATACACGGTGTTTTAAACCAGTAAGTTCAGTGGTCACCTCTTGAAGAGCTGCCTCGGCCTTTTCAGCTCGCTGCGTTAAAGCAGTCTTTTCTTCAGCCCAAGTGTTTTTCTCTGCCTCAAAACTGGTCTTCAGCTTTTCCGATTCAGCTATGCTAAACTGGAATTTGGATTCAGCTTTCCAGGTCTCAGACACCTGATTCGCCAGCCGGGTCTTTGCATCATTTAACTATGACTCCAGTTCAGCAGTAGCAGCCTGTGTGAAGCACAGAGTTGTCAACACATTCATATTAGGATTACAGGAATATAAGTCCCAAGTTTTTTGCAAGCAACAACACTTGACACTCGGGGGCTAATGTCTGTCAAAGCATTTCTTTAAATAAAACGGCTCTTAATGAATAAAGTCCCAAGCACTTTGCAAGCAAGACTACTTGGCACTTGGGGGCTAATGCATATCGCTTGTATCTTCTTAATGATGAACCGGTTGTGCTGTAAACAATCACAGCCGACTCATGGGGGCTACACGGATAAGCTTTTCTTTCTTAAACAATGGTAAACAGGACCGGCTCGTTCATGCTGATTAAACTGGCCCTTGGGGACTACGGGTGCAATGCTAAATTTCTTAAACATCCGGTTTAATTTTAAATATGACAACCAGCCTTGGAGGGATTCTACGACAGAAGCTTATGGATTATTCTAAGTCTACAGCCTATTCAATCTTATCATAACCAGTAGACTTGGGGGCTGACAGGATGAACATAATTATTCAAAGATGGAAGTCATAGCTCATACTTTTGGTGCATTTGTTTCACCATATCAACTTCAAGATCGCGGCTGGAATATGTACTTGGCTGAGGTAGCCAGAGAGTATCTCACTGCTGCTCAAATGTGCATATGGGAGACGTCAAACCTCATCTTCCGCCTTTCAATAACCTCTTGCTTGGCAGTATGCTTGGCCAAAGCTGTTGGATTTCCCGGTTCTGTAAAGCCGGTGCCAGTGATCAGAACATCATCAGTATGAGTCTCCAATGGCTTTGGCGGGTTTGATGGTGCAGGGTTCAAAGAATTGATGTTGGTCTCATCAATGCAGAGATCCGAAATCTCAGGTGGAACATCAGGGGGCGGTTCATCTCGTTGTGTTTTAGAAGCATCAGGTGTAGAGATTTGCTGTTCCGGTTCAACAACTTTAGGATCCTCAGCTGGCTTGGAAATCCTTGTATTCTTGCTAGGCTTTGCTTGTCCACTGCACAGGTGGTGACAAGTCACTACAAGTGTAAGAGTATAAAGAGATACAGAGTAAAAGGTAATTATTGTTACCGAGGGGCAGTTTTAAAAGCTGGCAACTCGGTTTGCGATGAGTCGCCAGAGCAAGAACGGGCAATCTCCTGGTCAATTGAATCAACAGAGTTAAGTGGTAGGCAAATAAGACCCGCCAGCGGGTAAAAAGGAGTTTAAGTTAAAAAGAACCTAACTTCAATGTTTTTGAGGAGTGGGAGTGTTCGGTAAGCCGGAGGACAATTCTTCACCTCCACTGGTCCGGGTCTGATGTCGATTCTCGTGGAACTATTGCTTCAAAAGAAAGTGAGGATCTAAATAAGCCCAGGGGTGTGAAAACCTTACTTTCCGGGTTACTTGTCAAAGTTTCTGTCTTGCCAAAGGTTATGAGCCGGAGGAAATAATAGTTACCTCTTCTTCAGCTGCTTGGCTGGCTCCCGTGTCATCCTGATAATAGTCGGTGTCAATAAGATGTTTGAAAAACGAGCCAAGAGAGTCAAGGGCTACCTCCGACTCAGAGGTGTCATCCAGGTTAAGCATCTCAGAGGCGCTTGGTTTCTTCTTTCTCTTGGTGGTCTTCTTGGCGGCTTTCTTGGCGGCTTTCTTGGCAGCCCTGGCCTTCTTGGCAGCTTCATGATCATACTTCTTTTTCCAAAAGCCAGACTTAGCCTGTAAAGGTCATCAAAGGTTGAGTTAATAAGTATTTGAGTAACGAGGTAAAGGTAAATAAGTTCAGAGACTCACATCCGGTGGCAGGTTAAGTTTGCAGAAAGGGTCTAGACCCACTTTAATGCAATCTTCTAGATCTTAATTTAGAAGGGACTTAACCATTTCATTAATTGCCTCGTCAGTTAATGGTGCAGAGCTGTGGCGTAGTGGATCCTTTACACCACCAGTATAAGTGCACATTAAGCCGGTGCGACGACTCAAGGGTATGATCCACCATCAAACCCAGCACCTGGCCAAATCAATGCCAGTTAACCCGTTTCCTAGCAGAACTTTAACCTTTGCAATGGTAGGAGCAAGTTTTGCCTATTCAGCAGTGGTGAGTTTCTCAGGAAGATTGTGCTTTGGTTCCAGGCGTTTGGCACGGTAACCCGGCAGTGGATTCTCGTCAGCCAGAGAGGTATCTTTGCAGTAAAACCACGCCTGATTCCAATCCTTTGGGTGACTGGGCAGACATGCATAAGGGAAGATGGCATCTCTTCTGCGCTGAATTGAGATTCCACCGAGTTCCAAGATGGGGCTGTTCGTGAACTCATTCTGGCGGTTCAAATAAAAATATTCCCTAAAGTGATGCTGGGCTCCTCTTGAAGGTATACTTTGCAAAAGACTTGAAAGTTACAAATATTTGACACGGAGTTGGGTCTGATGTCTTGAGGATGGAGTTGGAAGAAGTGCAGAACATCTCGAAAAAACTTAGAGCCGGGTGGTGAGAAACCTCGGTTCATGTGATCAGTCAATACAATAACTTCGCCATCCTTTGGCTGAGGTCTCTCTTTGCCCGGTTCAGTGGGAAGATAATGCATAACACTCTTTGCGGGCAGGTATCCGATTTTGACAAAATCTCTGAATGAGCCCTCAGTGACGACAGAGGGAACCCAATTGCATGTATAGACTGTCTTTGGCGGCATTATGAAGAGAAAAGCCTAGAGGAAAGGAAAATTTTGCCAGTTCAAATCAGTTGGTGAAATCGCAAGTTAACAGTTATAGTATATATTCAGAATGGCGGCTTAAGTGAGGAATAATGATATACGAGTAATTTTAAGCCGGGCATGTAAGCCGCCATGACACGTACTGGTATTTAAGATCTGACAAGAGCAAAATTTTACTAAGTGTTGGGACAAACAGGTTTCGTAGCCTAAAGCTATAAGATTGGATCTACAACTATTCAGAAAAATGGAATAAAATCTAAACCTAAGGTGGCGGCAGCAGAAGAGTGGGGGTGCTCAGATGAGATCTATTGTAAGGAAGATATGGTATGATAAAAAAATAAGTGCTAAAACTATTACCGCGTGAAATCTGTGCTATTTTCAGATCAAAACTATGCGATCTGGATGGAGAAAGGGAAGAATGGTGATGAACACCGACGAACAGAGAAACCCTAACATAGATCTATGAGGAGGAAAAGGGAAGACTTACCGACGCTGATTGACAGCAGAGGAGCGCCACGGCGTTCTGGTTCGTTCAGGGTGATGCAGCGGCCGGAGTCGACGAAGGGGGCGAAGGTCGACGACGGCGGAGCTCGGGCGCACTCGAGCATCATGAGGAGGAAGAAGAAGGAGAGAAGGCAAAAGGGGGATAATGAAATGTGAGCCCGTGGCCCTATTTATAAGGCTGTAAGGATAAGTGGCATGCGCGGGAATCGAGGAGATAGGAAAATGGATATGTGACGGCGCGGGCGCCTCGATTTTCGGAGGGTCAGTAAAGGAAAGGATTTATTAAGATTCGGGCCGTGTGCAGTATTAATCACAGGTGACGTCACGGCGGGTTACCGCAATTTCCGGAGATGAGGTCATGGCGGGTTACAATATTTCACAGGAAGATGAAGAAGGATTTTTCTAAGGCACTGAAGATTGACATGAACAAGTTCAAATCAACCTAGGGCCTAATGTTGGGGATATGACTATTGGATATGATCCGCCCAAGAGGGGCCGGGTTATCCCAACAGCGGTTCATCTAGACAAAGCCCATGAGTATGTGAAGGTGGCGGTTTATGAAGTAGGCATGTTAAAGGGCCCAAACCAAGAGGCGGCTTAAGGCCCATGAGTATAAACCACCATGTATATGTAACTTGTATTATAAGGCATGTAAGATAAGTCACCGAGCCAGACACATTTGTATGAGCCGGCCGGGACTTTGTAGGCCGCAGGGCATCAACCCGTGTATATAAGGGGACGACCCGGCAGCGGCTTAGGGCAAGAAACCACAGATCGAAAGCTAGGCAAAGCGTATTCGCTCCCTGGTAATCGAAACCCTAGCAGTATCACCTCAAACTGGATTATGCTTTTACCATCACCGCAAGGGGCCGAACCAGTATAAACTCCCCGTGTCCTTTGTCCCGTTTTAACCCCTTTAAGCTAACCACGTCGCCATGGCCCCACAACCAAGTCCTTTTTCTAGGACATCTGCCGTGACAACTCCACGACAATGATCGTAGTTGAACGTATGTAGAAAACCGGTGTGCTCAACCTCTGGGCAGTCTGAGATTTTTGGAAGTGGAACCCGGTGATGAGTGTACACATTCACAAGTTCCCACTCGTAGTTGTACCCAATATAAACAACCCAATCTCCATTTGCGCCTGCCCCAGCCTTACCCTCAAGCGATGGCATCTGAACATCACACGTAGCATTATCAAGCGGCACCAACTTGCACAAGGCGAGGCCTTCGTCGTCCACGCGCCAGTCAGGAGGGTCATGGTGAAGAAGATAGGGGAGATGAAACCGCTCCTGGACCCTTGGGTTCTTTGTAATGATGTTATTAGTTGAGTCGAGAATGGTCTTGAACGAACCTGCCATGCTAGCCGAGGTGATGATATTGCACCGATCAATGAGTTCCTCCACCACGTCATCATTCAGATTGGGGCAAGAATAATGGGGTCGTTTCCGGCCTATTCCCTCCATGGAGAAGACGATCGAATAATGGCAGACGGAAGGGTGAAGGCAAATGGAGGAGGGAGGAAGAGCGTGCGACAGCAGTTCCAAATCGAGAGGGAAAGGCGAAGAGTCGGTGGACGGTTGCCACAGTACACGAAGAGGCGCCCCGGCCTACATAGACGTCCATTTGGAAATTGTACAAAAGGACTCGTCGTCGTCTCACTGACATGTTGGAACAGGACCACATGTCAACGAAGAGGCTAGTGGGGAGCGGACGGTTGCCACAGAGGTCACACACTGGCGACAAGGCCGTCCTGTCAGACCTAGCGCCCGCGCGGGTTGGCTTCCGTCCCCCACACGAGCGAAGCCACTTCTCACCCCCACACGGTTGGTCCGCCACTCCGCTAGGCCAACTCCAGTGCCTGCAGCTCGGAAAGGCGCTCGCTCAGCCCCCTTTCCCTAGACGCCCCAGAGCTACCCAACCACGGCTATGTGTTTTGCGCACCCGGCAGCTGGATTTGGAGCAGATCCGATCGGGCTTGAGCTCGCCAGGCTGTGGGAGGCCGCGCCGCGCCATTGACTGGCTGGGCACCAGGCCGGAAGGCCCTGGCAAGGCCGCAAGGCCACATGCAGGTACTGACTCCTCCTCTAGCCGCTCGGATCTACATCGTCGGTGGTCCGCCGGCAGATACATGAATGGCGGTCAGCTGGGCTCGGTGCTGGCCCAAAAGCTCGTCGGCGCACCGTTGCCAGTCATTACGTGCGACGACTGCCTAAAGAAGGTCTTGCGCCACGTGTCTACAATGCCGGAACATCCCGGATGGGTGTTCATCAAGTGCTCAACCGATGGGGTATGTGCTACTTTAGCTTCGGTTGTGCTCTCGGATTAGACTAGTTGTGCTAACTACAAATTTTATTGTGTAGAATGGATGCAAGTTTTGGTATTGGGAAGAAGGTACATCGATATATTGATAGAGCGAAATTTAGTAGATGTTCTAGCACTTTAGGTAGCATAGAGGCTAGAGATGAGACTAGTGCACTTGTTGATAGA
Organism: Triticum aestivum; assembly: GCF_018294505.1. NCBI lineage: Eukaryota > Viridiplantae > Streptophyta > Magnoliopsida > Poales > Poaceae > Triticum > Triticum aestivum. The sequence continues at coordinate 352,309,133 of NC_057811.1, read as the reverse complement.
ATAGAGGCTAGACATGAGACTAGATGCGAGGAAGCAACGTCTACTTCTTTACACTCGAAGAAGAAAGAAGCACGCAAGATCGAGCCTCCGCAGATCAACAATGAATGCATCGAGAAGGCACTAATCCAACTTACTGGAGTAGTTATGGAAGTTGGATATCTTCTAAAATGTATTCTTGTGGTTCTTGTTTTCTTTGGTCTTGCTTTTCTAGTCAAATTTTGGTGATGTATTTCCATGTACCAAAAATCAATGATGAAAAAAAGATATGTGTTTGCAAAGAAAAATGTACGCGGCTGGGATGCGTCCACGTGTTGGGCGCAAGGCCACCCCATCCGAGAAATGGCCTGGACACGACCCCACTGCCCTACCCAAATAGACAGAATCCGGGCAAAACGGAGGTCCATTTGGGGTCGTGTGTTGGAGTTGGCCTACAAGTGGCACCGCAGTTGAGGAAACCGACTATCGGCAAACCCCCACCTCGCCCGCCGCGTGATGGCTGAGTTAGAGAAACGACGAGGTTGAAGAGATAGATGTAGCACAGACTCCAAGAAATATGGTGTCAGATGGAAGTCGTGCTGGTGGCGTGTGCCGTACTCCTGGACGTGAATGCTTGTTCTGGCCCATGCCACCCTACTATATATCGAGGATTCGAGGTGCTGGTTACGTACAATGAACACATTAACATATGGCCCACCTCACACTGTGGCCAAATTTCCTAGAGTCTGTGCTAGGTTAAAAAGTGTTCTTTGTGAGGGTGGGTGGCTGGTCTCAAGTTTAAAACTTGTTGTATTACGTATACGTAGACGTAGAGATAGTGCAACAGTTTTGAAAGTTTGAACCCAAACATCAGAATGCAATTTCTACTGGACTCATCCGAGGACCTAGGATGATGGGATTCACAGCTACAGTAAAAACACCCGCCCGACGCGCGAAGCATGTGAAGCTAGTACAAATAGTAGTAGTACTATTGTTGATTGGACTCATCCGATAACCTGTTGCAATGCACGTACAATTATGTATTCAAAAAATATTTTTTTGCCTCGTCGCAGCACCCACTCAGAGAAGCGACTCGAGAGCCATTCATAAATTTAGTAATTTTATCACAGGCATATGATTTTATTACATACAACAGGTCATCAACCCACAACGACGACGAGGATACATTATAAATACTAAAGTTTTCATCACACAACGAATAACAAGCAATGAAAACTTGTGCTCGACCACTCGTCGACATTGGAAACGCTTGCTTTGAACCAGAAGTGATTCTCTGGGAAGGGCCAGCTATTGTCAATCTCGAGACCAACGCATGACTGATCATCCAGGCTGGAGCGGCCTATGTCAGGACCCATATTGGGATGGTAGGGAAGCATAGCAATGTCCGAGGTATAGATACAATTGCTTCTCATAAATGGTAGTAACATTGTGTCAACAGCAGCTGGATCGCCGTTCACCATATTGGATAGTTTTGTCCAAGGAAGAGTGAGTTTCCTCCAAGAGTATCAATACGAAACCAGGCAGAAGGTGTTGGCGCTAGCACAGTAGTATCCATCCCGATACCTGCAACGGGTGTTGGAATAGGTTCGAAGAGTGCGACCATGCGAGACAACACCTGCCTCCTTAGTAACATCAGCAGTGCCCTGTATACAGACAAGAAGAGGTGATTCACCGGAATAAGTTGCCAGGCGCCACTGAGTATATGGGTCCTGCTCATCCTCATGCTCGTGATCATCAGCATCGTCATCTACCCCTTGGTTATAAAAAAATTCAAGTATAGGTGGTGGAATGTTCACAGGACCTTGGAAACACAAGAGGGTTAATTAATAAAGGGAAACTAGCTAACCCGCATGCATGTGGATGAAACAATTATAATTACGGTGGAAGACAAACGTACTGAAAGCATCAGGATTCCATGCAAAAACAGTGCCACGAGTAGTGGCAGCAAACACAAGACCCTCATATTGAATTGCATCACAGTACTGATCCATGTACAGAAATTGATTTTTGAGCAATATCCATCGAAGCGTGGAAGTAAGGGCGGCAACAAGCTTGTCGAAGATAGCTACAACTTCATAGTTCCTGTAATCCCAAGATTGGTTGGGAACTCGACAAATTGCTATATTTCATAGACGACAGTCACCATGATCATATTTGAACTCACGTAGAATACCGGTGTACTCAACCTCTGGCCAGTCCGAGATTTTTGGAAGTGGAACCCGGTGATGAGTGTACACATTCACAAGTTCCCACTAACAGTTGTACCCAATATAAACAACCCAATCTCCATTTCCGCCTGCCGAAGACTTACCCTCAAGCGATGGCATCTTAACATCACACATATCATTATCAAGCGGCATCAACTTGCACAAGCGAGGCCTCCGTCATCCGCGCGCCAGTCAGCAGGGTCACGACGAAGAAGATAGGGGAGATCAAACCGCTCCTAGACCCTTGGGTTCCTTGTAATGATGTTATTAGTTGAGTCGAGAGTGGTCTTGAATGAACCTGCCATGCTAGCCGAGGTGATGACGTCGCACCGATGAATGAGTTCTTCCACCGCGTCATCGTTCTGATCGGGGCAAGAATAACGGGGTCGTTTCCGGCCTATTCCCTCCATGGAGAAGACAATCGAACAATGGCAGAAGGAAGGGTGAAGGCAAATGTAGGAGGGAGGAAGAGCGACCGATAGAAGTTCCAAATCAAGAGGGAAAGGTGAAGAGTCGGTGGACGGTTGCCACGATACATGAAGAGGCGCCCCGGCCTACAGACGTCCGTTCGGAAATTGTACAAAAGGACTCGCTGTTGACTCACTGACAAGTGGGAACGGGACCACATGTCAACGAAACATGGCGTGTAATTTCTCGTGCAAAATGCGATCTGGCCGCGTTGGCTCGAGGTGCCGCATTAGTTATCGATCTTTTTTTTAATGACGTGCCATTCAGTTTTGAAGCACGACTAACTGGTACTGTATGCAGAGAAAATATAAACTACTCTACCACTACTCCACCTCTAGTACTAGTAGTATAAAAATATATATAGGTTGGAGCTTCAACGCTTTCTTGCTAAGGGCTGGCCACTTGCTTCTCAAACTATCACCCTCATTCCAGATCTAAAAAAGACGGCCTCTCTCTCCCTCCTCACCCGTGGTCATAGATCTGCCGGGGAAGAAAAGGACGTGCAGCGTAGACGCACTCGTCGTCGGCGAGCGAGGTCACGCACTGATGACAAGGCCGTCCTCTCAGACCTAGCGCCCGCGCGGTATGGCCTCCTTCCCCAAGCTCGCTGCCGTAGTGTGTGCGGAGGACGACGACCATGAGCGAAGCCACTTCCCGCCGACCCTCAGGTATGGTACCTCTTTTCGAACCATACCGTTGTTCTTTTGCCCCATCTACCACGTCGCTGCATGTGGATCTTTTTCCACTCCACCATCTTCCCAATTTGCTATCCTCTGCTCTGCTGGTCACACAGACGAAAACCTTAACTTGCACTATTAAAGGAAACCCTACTTCATGCAGACTAATCCATGTCTAGGTTGAATAAGGAAAGGAAGGGAGACTGCACTGTCCAAGAGACTAGGCATCGAACCCGCATCTAGGTTGAAAAAGGGGGAAATCAGTAGCTAAAGAGAACAAAACTGGGGCGTAATCCACATATGCTGCCTAGATATTTGTTGCTCTGGGCAACCATACCTTCCTCACTACTCTATGCATCCGTGGAGGTACATCGTACTGGTGCGCCCACTGTCCGAATGGGCCTCCCATGCTCTTATTGCAACTTTTTTGCTGTTAGTATAATGCCAGCGCTCAAGTCAAGCAATGCTACTGCTAAAGTGATGCCACATTTAACTAATGCCGCACTCAGTCTAATGCCACCGATAAATTTAAGCAATGCCATTTAATGTCACTGGATGTTTTCAGGGTTAGTTGTTGATGGTGGATGTATTAAAGATTTTTCAGCTAAGGTATTCTAATGTTGTTGCACAGCCAGTATACCAACGATGAATCTTGTTACTACCTTCAGATTTTTTCACTGTTAATGCTTATAGATTACATAACTCACTTTCATGAGATAAGTCAATTTTTTTGTACAGTGTCAGGAGGAAAGGTCAAGAGTGGGCACCTCCTCCTCCGGCTGTTCTCTTGATTCGTTCGATCAAGTTATTATGTTTGATCGATTATCAAGATTGGGATAGCAATTTTTAGGTCCCCTCGAGTTCGAAATGATATTTACCTTGAAGGTACATGGTTTGCAATTTTTTATACTGTCATTAGTTAATAATGCTAGTTAATTACCTTTAGACTTTTGTATTTGGTTTAATGCTCTTGCACAGCTAGTATACCAATGCTGAAACTTGTTACCTTTACATTTTGTATTGTTAATTCTTATAGAAATCTTCCAGTGCTAGAGCTTATGGAAATCTGTTCAGTAAAACCATTGTACTGTACCCTGTAATAAAATAACTACTCTACTGTTGCACTAGCCACTGGATTAGTGTATATTTGTACTATTCGAATGGTGTTGCATTAGCGTATGGACATATATAAAGTGTGGCAAGCTTTCCCAGATATGTGCTCAAGAAAACTACTACCTGTTTTTCTAAATACTAGACGTTTGGGTACTTTAAATTGAACTGCGAAAACGTCTTATATTAAGGAACAGAGGGTGTAGAGTTCACTCAAATTATCCCGGTAAAGCTAGTCACACCTTTGTTAAAATTAATGTTCATTATGTTATCGGAGGAGGTCTGTATGTTTGTCTCTAATGCCTGTCGACTACATACCTGACATCATGATGTAATGTTAAGTCATTTCCTTTTGTACAGTGTCACTGAATTGTCAAGGCGGTGATGGCATTTTATTTTAGTTGAACTGCACAAAATATGCTTAAAAGAAGAGGAAAGGTCAGGAATGGCTCAATTTTTCAGAAAAAACTATGTATGCCTTCCTGACATCAGCCGTTGTTGCCTTATTTATTCCTTCAAACAGGTGGTTAGAAACAGTCTTGCTACCTTTTCCCATTAAGAAATTGGAATGCTTATATTTGTGAGTCTATGCTTCAACTAGTGCCACTTTTATAGTAATCACACTTTCAATATCTATGCAAACAGGGATGCTCGATTTTAGTGGAACTGCACAAAAAGTCCAAATGGTTCAACATTAGGAGCATGTTTTCTTCCAAACCTTTATATCCAATTGGTGGCACTATGAGCTGTTCATTACGAAGGTACATGGTTTGCTACTATCTTGCTACTCTTTTTGTACTGTCATTAGATAGTAATACTAGTGGTTTGCATGTGAATTTATTGGCAGGGTGGACCTACATTGGAGGTGCAGGACAGGATTCAATGATTGGATGCTCAATTTCGGTTGTATCGATTTCACCTCTTCCATCACTGCGAACATGGATATCCTTGGTCTGATGAAGAATAGGCGCTATATTTCTGCTCTGAACCAGCAAATCAATTCAGTATGAAATTGTCCAGGGCAAAACATGACTGTATCAAATTGTCCAGTGCAAAACATGACAGATGCTAAGCGGAAGAGACGTGTTTAAACCAAAAATACAAGGTGGGGTATATGTTTACTAGCTATTTGATATTTGTATAGACAGAGATGTCTGCCCGTTGCTATTTGGCAAACAAACAAAGTGACCGCAATTTTGGTCGAACTGCACAACAGAATAGTATAGTCACTGCATGCAGTGCCATTTGAAAATAGACACAGAAAGATTGGATAGTCACTTCATGGACTGCAGAAAAGTAGTACTGTACTATTTATTGGCCAACACTAGGTGCTTCATTTCTTTTGTCTGATTATACAATGGGCATCATTTTTCCTAAGTTAAAGTTTGTATTCCGAAAATAGTCTCGCTGTATGATCAAGAGAAGACCAAATCACATTGAAGTGGATGTTCCTCCATCATGTGTGGTTCATTCTCATGGTTCCAGCTGTTGGTGAAACTACTTACGTTTGCAAGAGGAATTGTAGACTTCACAAAAAAAATTGTCTTTCACTCTGTACTGAATGTTGGCCAGGAGAATCATCCATGTTAGTAGGAAGAACAGATGTATTTTCTAGATCTTTGCTTTTGGAGCTACATATTTGTATCTGATCTGTGAATCACTGAGATGCATTAACATGTTGATCTTATGTATTGGAATTTTACTAGTTGGTTTTGAATTTGGGCTACTAATGTGAACATATTACAATGCCAGGCCTGTGAGTCTCGTGTGAACATTTCGAACGGATCGCCTCTTACTGCTGTGCACAGCATTATCCTTATTTCTTTGTTCTTAGTGGATAAAAGTTATTAACAATTTCTTATTTCTGTTCACTCAGTGTTTACAAGTTACTGATCGATCACTAGCTAGCCTACTAATGCGCTCTTGGCAGTTTTAGTTGCAACGCAAGATCCGAAGTGGCAGTTTTTTGAATAAAAATGACTACCTCTGAAGAAACTAACAAGCTGCTCTGAAGAAAAACTCCATGCGAATCTAAAGAAACTCCAGCAAAAACGTTCGCAAATGCCTTATCTCCCAGCGAACGTTCATCAGCTAATGCGATCGTACACGTACACCATCCGACCTACTCGATCCTACATGGATAAATAGTGGATCACGCACGTACTACCTCCTTTCCGGTTTGCAGGGCTCAATTCAAAAAATGACCTACTCGATCCTACACGAATAAATAACGGATCACGCATGTACTACCTCCTTTTCGGTTTGCAGGGCTTAATTCAAAAATCTCACCAACCAAGGTAGATGATGAGTGGTGGAATGATTTTTGACAAGGGGGGAGTACCTCATCTGGATGATTCGAGTGCACTCGTTTGACCGTCATGCCGGCGTGCGACCCAGCACGGTCGGGACGCACCACTGACAAGATGGCATGGCACAGTCATAATTTCAGTTTTTCTAGTTTTCCACGGCAAGCTGGCGCACTAAGCCATGCCGACTTATGCATTGAATTCCGATGAGCGCGATGACCGTCACGTTTCCTGCGACACGCTGGTTTGCCTACCTTCCGCCTATAATTACTGTGTCCTAGGCTTCTCTGGTGGCACCATCACCCAACTTGCCCTATCCTCATAAGCCCCCACTGGCCCGACGTCGCTCGCCACTTATCCTCGCTCTCGCCACGTCCGTGATAGGCGACGCCGGAGGCAGTCACCACCGGAACTAGTGTTCGGTTTTTCACCAGAAGGCAGATGGAGGGAGGAGGCATTCTATCGGTCTTTAGATGGCAATGCGGAGTATGAGTAGTTTTTGGAGCGCGACCGCCTGGCGGAGGAGCAGCGTATCGCCGATTTGCGCCGCCAGCAGGACATGGAGCAGCAGCGCACCGACGCTCTGAGTCGCGAGCAGAGCGCCCGTAACTGGGCTGACTACATGGAGGCCGGCGCCCAGCAAATAGCCCTGGAGGCTGTCGGGCACGCATGCTTCGCGACATCGAATTTTACTACAAGCTCGTCAAGTGGGTTTCCCGCTTAGAAGCCGAAGCTTCGGTGGACCACGCCGGCATGGAAAGGGCCAACGCACGCGAGCAACGCGCCCAATCACACCTCTGGCAAGTCCGAGGCGAGAAAGAGGACGCCGGTGCCGGCGTTTAGCGTGTACCGTAGATGGCGGCCGGCATCGTCTAGTTAGCTAAGAGTAAGTTAGTACTTGTACACTACTAGAGTATTAGTGGTAGTAGATAGTTAACTTGGCTATGATGGTTGTCAATGTGGAAGTTCAGTACTCTATATCTAGATCAGACCTGTTACTTTGCTCTGAATGTTGAACTTTCCGTTTGAACGTATGGAATGGGCTGTTATTTTTTTAAATGGGTTGTATTTGTCCACCACGGGTTTAGAGGCTGACTTGTGGGCCTACCAGGTTGACACGTACACAATCAAGAGACGATTGTACGTGGAGAGGATGACAGCAGGGACCCACCAAGGTCATGGTAGTACGCAAGCAAGTGCCTCCTTATTTCAAGCCAATAAAGAAATGGCTCCTCCTAATGGATTTCTGACATCTGGGTCCCATACCATTGTCAACATAGTCAATAAACAAGACAATTGCACAACGAGCGGCCGACACCAGGGACCCAGCAGCTCGCCCAGTTATTTTTGTTTTGGGTTAATTTGATAAATGCCACTCCAAATCTGGTGATTCCGAGAAATTCCACTGCAATTTCCAAACTTTAAAAAATGCCATTTCATGCCATTTCCAGTGGCATTTTTCGAAGTCTGGAGTGGCGTTTTTCAAAGTTTGCAGAAATTGCAGTGGCGTATTTCAAAGTTTGCAAAAATTGTAGTGGCATTTTTCAAAGTTTGGAAATTGTAGTGATATTTTTATGAATCTCCATAACTGGAGTGGCATTTATTTAATTTGTTTTTGAGACGGAAGTAGGGTGTCAACTGGGCTGTGCGGGGCACTCTGGCATGTCTACACAACCTTTTCTTTTATGTTTACCATAGACCAGCCTGTAGTTTTTTTTCTTTCTGAAAATGGCTAGCCCAGTTTTTTTTATTTGTCAAGTCGCTTTGTCAGGCCTGTTGGGCTGCAAATCTTTCAAGACGGGGAGAGCTTCATTCGGCTGGCCGAGAAAATGGCCTATCAGCAATGAGAAATGGGACGTACATTTTTAAAACACATCAAACCGGCAATTAGTTTCAAATTTATTTATTTTCATTTTGAGATTTTAAATTGCATTGATTTTTATGCATGGACAATTTGTTGGATTTTATAATCAGTTTGAATGTGACTCGAAATTTTGGGATTAAAAACAGTTCGGACCGCACCGAAATATGCAAAATTTCGTATAATGTTTTAACCGTGGCCACAATATGGGATGTAATGCTAACAAAAAGAATATGGGCTCCAAAAAAAACCTTAAGAATTAGCAAATGGGCTGTAAATTATTAGAAATAATGGCAGATGGGTTGTATGCCTCACCGCCCCACCGTACTCCCATCGCTGGCCTAGCCATCCCTCTACTCACCCACACCTGCTGTTATTCTCCGGCGACGGCAGACGGACCAGTAAACCCTCGTACTCCCCTCCGCGTGGGAAACAACTGCCGAGTCTTCCCTAGCTCCGTGTCATTCCCTTCCTAGGCCTAGCCGTCGTCCACCGCCCTGGTGCTCTGGGCGCGACGTGGTCAACGTGGTCAATGACCGACATGTATCTGAAGTGGACTGTACGTGGAGAGGCTGACAGCTGGGTCCACGGCCGCATGCAAGGAAATGCCTCCTTATTACATGCAAAATAATGATTCCTCCACCTGACATGTGGGACCCACCAAAAGGACCTCTATATTTCATGAAAAAACGTTCCCGCCGTTGACAGCTCTGACCCACCAGCTATATCTTTGCATGCATGGAAGTGCCTCCTTATTACGCACAAAAAATGAATACTCCCCCTCCTAGCTGGGACCCAGCATAATGGGAGGCTGACTTGTGGGCCTACTAAGTTAACGAGGACGGATGGCTTTCTCAATTTAATCAATATGAATGATTCTAGCTCCAGTGACCGTACAATGTCCATCCAACAGCCGTAGTGCTTCTTCAACCTCTGGTCTTCTTGCTCCAGCCGCCCAAAGCAGTACCGGTCATGCCGCCTGCTCCAGCCTCTCGTGGCTGGCCGTGCTGCTGCAGAAGCCTCACCTCCCCCTACTACTCCCACTGCTGGCTAGTCCCTGTAGCGACGACAGCCTTACACCGTAGCTGAACCAGTGAACCCTCGTGCTCCTCTCCGCATGGGCATCCACTGCCGCGTCTTCCCCGGCTCCGCATCGTCCCCTTCCTAGGCCTCACCGTCGCCCATCGCCCTGGTGCTCTCGGCGCGGTGTGGTCAACATGGTCAAGGAACGACATCCATCGAAAGAGTACTGTATGTGGTGAGGCTGACAGCTAGGTCCACGGCCGCAGGAAGGAAGTGCCTCCTTATTACGCGGAAAATAATGATTCCTCCACCTGACAGCAGGGACCCACCAGACGGGCCACCGTATTTTGCGAAAAAACGTTTCCCCCCTGACTGCTGGGACCCACCATCTATATCTTTGCACGCAAGGAAATGCGTCCATATTACGGGCAAAAAAATGATTCGCCCCCTGACTGCTGGGACCCACCAGCTACATCTTCACATGCAAGGAAGTGCCTGACAGTCAGGACCCACCTGGTCGAAGCATATGTAGCATTGTCATTCTGGTCGCGAACGTGTAAGTACATACAATCCGTCTGTCTGCTGGCTGCAGCGATGAACCGTGGCCGTGGAAGGAAGGGCACGTGTCGTAGTAGAGGCGCGCACGTGTGTCATAATAGAGGCGCGCACGTAGCATGTACACGTACGTACAACAGCCAGGGTGCAAGAAAGTAAATACGGCCACATACATATATACGGGCGGGGTCTTGAACGCCTACTCGCGCATACATACAGCCAGGGCTCGTGTACATGGCTGGGTCGGAACGGAGAAACTGCGTCGTCATCGTGTTCATGGGGAGGCAGCGGAATGCGTCGTGTTCATTGGGAGGCAACGGAACGCGTGCTGTTCATCGGGAGCCAACCGGCTTGGACGGAACAGCCGATGGAAACGAGGCCTGGCGTACTACAGAACGAAGGAAACGGCCTTGTGTTCGACCGGCCACAGTCAAAACGGGATCCTGTTCATCGGGAGGGGTCTGGCGTACCACAAAACGGAGGAAACGGACCTCCTACGGTCGAAACGGGGTCCTGTTGATTGGGAGGGGTGTGGCGTACCGCAAAACGGAGGAAACGGACTTGTGTTGGAGCGCTACGGTCGAAACAGGGGTCCTATTCATCGGGAGGAGTGTGGCATACCGCAAAATGGGACTCCATGGGATATTGTTCATCTCCACCGTCGACTACCTCCACGGGCTACTGTTCATCCACCGTCGACGTCCTCCAGCCTCCAGCCTCCACCTGTGACTATTCATCCATGGGCTCCTGTTCATCCAGCCTCCACCGCGCGCTCCTCCACCGGCTACTGTTCAACTAGCCCTCTCCACGGGGTCCTGTTCAACCACCCCTCCATGGGCTACTGTTCATCCAGCCCTCCACCGGCTACCGTTCAACCAGCCCTCCACGGGGTCCTTTTCATCCAGCCCTCCACGTGGTCCTGTTTATCCACCGGCTCGATCGATCGGGGTCCTGTTCATCCAACAGCAATGGCCTCTACTACCACGGGGTCCTATTCATCCAACCCCCACCGGGAACTGTTCATCCAACCCCCCCCAACAACGCTCACTGTTCATCCAGGGGCAGCATCGATCGTCTTTAGTTAGCAGCAGTAGCGAAGGAATCACTCGGGTTCAGTTAACAGCAAGGGATCGATCGATTGCTCAGGTTCAGTAATGCGTAGCCTGCAGTGCAATCGCTCGGGTTCAGTTAGAGCCCAACGCCTCTCTCGGTTTCAGTTAGAGCCCAATGCCTCGCAAACACGCGCATACGTATGAGAGAAACGCGCATCGCTCAGCCCCCGACCACCCACAATAACCGGGAACTCCCCGACATTTTCCTCGCCCTCACATCTACCACGGTTTTTTCCATCATGGACGACCCAAAGAATGTCATGCAGTTGCGTCTCCGGCCCGCCCAAGACGAAAAGCCCATTTTCTGTCATGATTTTTTGTCATAGAAGTAGGACCCCACCACATCTATGATGATACCGGGTTTGTGACAATTATCGTCATAGAAGTGTCATAAGAATGACAGAAAAAAATTCGTTCGGCCCAAAATGTCACGGATGTGTCTTTTCTTTGTAGTGATTGCTTTGAACAATATAAAAGTCCAAATGTCCATGCTATAAAGAAATAATAAGATATGACATGATAGGCAGCATTCCACATCAAAAATTCTATTTTTATCACTTCCCTACTCGAGGACGAGTAGGAGTTAAGCTTGGGGATGTTGATACGGCTCCAACGTATCTATAATTTTTTATTATTCCATGTTGTTATATTATCAATCTACGATGTTGTATAATCATTTTATATCTTTTTGGTACTAACCTAGACATAGTGCCAAGTGCTAGTTGCTGTTTTCTGCATGTTTTTACATCGCAGGGAATCAATATCAGACGGAGTCCAAACGCAACGAAACTTTACAGAGATTTTTTTGGACCAGAAGGAATGTAATGGGCCCTGGCTACGCCTGGGGGTGCCCCGAGGGAGGCACAACTCACCAGGGCGCGCCAGGAGGCCCAGGCGTGCCCTGGTGGGTTCTGCCCACCTCGGGTGCCCCCCGGACCGCCTCTTTGCTCTATAAATACCCTAATATTCTAGAAACCCTAGGGGAGTCCACAAAATATTCATCCAGCCACTGCAGAGTCCAGAACCACCAGATCCAATCTAGACACCATCTTGGATGGGGTTCACCACCTCCATTGGTGCCTCTCTGATGATGCGTGAGTAGTTCTTTGTATACCGTCGGGTCTGTAGTTAGTATCTAGATGGCTTCATCTCTCTCTCTCTCTGAATTCTCAATACAATGGTCTCTTGGAGATCCATATGATGTAACACTTTGCGGTGTGTTTGTTGGGATCGATGAACTTTGATTTTATGATCAGATCTATCTTTTTATATCCATGAAAGTATTTGAGTTTCTTTGATCTCTTTTATGCATGATCTCTTATAGCCTCGTATTTCTTCTTTGATATTTGGGTTTTGTTTGGCCAACTTGATCTATTTATCTTGCAATGGGAAGAGGTGCTTTGTAGTGGGTTCGATCTTACGGTGCTTGATCCCAGTGACAGAAAGGGAACCAACACATATGTATCGTTGCTACTAAGGATAAAATGATGGGGTCTATCTCTACATAGATATATCTTTTCTACATCATATCATCCATCTTATTGCATTACTCTGTTTCTCCATGAAGTTAATACACTAGATGCATGCTGGATAGCGGTCGATGTGTGGAGTAATAGTAGTAGATGCAGGCAGGAGTCGGTCTACTAATCTTGGACGTGATGCCTATATAATGATCATTGCCTAGATATCGTCATGAGTATTTGAAGTTCTATCAATTGCCCAAAAGTAATTTGTTCACCCGCCGTTTCCTATTTTTTCTCGAGAGAAGCCACTAGTGAAACCTACGCCCCCCGGGTCTCTTTCTCATATATTTGCCTTTGCGATCTCCTTTTTCCTTGCATTTATTTTCAGATCTATTAAACCAAAAATACAAAAATACCTTGCTGCAATTTTTTCTTATTTGTCGTTCGATCTATATCAATCTACTACAAATTTACCTCACGTCCATTTGCCTATTGGAGGCGCCGTACACCGGAAGGGATTGACAACCCTTTAACACGACGGGTTGTGAGGATGTGTTATCTGTGTGTAGGGAATGTCCTCCTACTGGTTCGATAACCTTGGTTTCATATCTGAGGGAAATACCTACCGCCGCTGTGCTGCATCATCCCTTCCTCTTTGGGGAAATACCAATGTAGCTTCAAGCGACATCAGGGGGCCGTTGTCGGTGTCAAAACCGGCCGATCTCGGGTAGGGGGTCCCGAACTATGCGCCTGAGGATTGATGGTAACAAGGAACAGGGGGAACACGATGTTTACCCAGGTTCGGGCCCTCTTAATGGAGGTAAAACCCTACTTCCTGCTTGATTATCTTTGATGAGTATAGGGGTTACAAGAGTTGATCTACCTCGAGATCGTAATGGCTAAACCCTAGCTGTCTAGCCTATATGAATTCTGATAGCCCCTACGAGCTAAACCCTCCGGTTTATATATACACCGGGGGGCCTAGGTTGTATAGAGTCAGTTCATGGAAGAAGGACATTACTTATCCAGACACCAATCTTGCTACTCAAGCATAGGGGAGTCCTACCCGGACACGGGAGAAAGCCTTCTGCTTTGTATCTTCATGGCCCATCAGCCCGGCCCATGTCCAGTAGCCCAGACACCCAAGGACCCCCTAATCTAGGACTCCCTCAGTAGCCCCCGAACTGGCCTTCAAACGATGATGCAGTATCCGGCTTACGTCTTTGGCTTTTGCAAGGTTGGTTCTTCATTGTATACTAGGAGGATAATAGTTCGGCCCTGGCTTCCTTATTCCACCTTTATGACTCCTTTCCCTACTGCCTCGATTTCCATGCTCTGGGTGAATGCGAACGGTCCACAATTTTTTATTAAAAAGAAAACACCTGGTCACACAGGGACAACGCCTATATAAGGAGGTCAAATCCTCCAAGTGCCATCCACATCGCTCAGAAAAAACTACGAGATTTAGCCACGACAAAAGCCACCAAACATGGCCAGCGCCCCAGGCTCTTCTTCGCGCCCCCATGGCCCTCCAGAGGGTGATTGGTAGAGTTGTTCAGTACCTCATCTCCAGGTGAGTCGACATCCGATGCAGGGATATCTTCCCCTCGCAGATCTAGTCTCCGTTCGAGCGGGATTGGCCTCAACCGGCAACGACGTGATGGCTGAAAACTTCCCCAACCCCAATAAGGAGGAGAGGGTGTGCTTCGTTCCATTTCTTCTACGGGGCTTAGGATTTCCAATCCATCCCTTTCTCAGGGGTCTATTGGAATTTTACGGCATCCAGCTACACAACCTTACCCCAGGTTCGATCCTGCACATCTCTGGTTTCGGTGCCCTCTGCAAACTGTTCTTGGGCATTGAGGCCCATTTCGAACTATGGAGGAAGTTCTTTTGCCTCGTTCCTTGCCATCGAGGAGGCTCTATATTTGAAGTGGGACGTGCCGAAGTATGGCGTATAGACGGATCCGGATAACTTGTTGGAACTCCCAAAGAGATTTACTCATAGTGGTCTTTGGAGTGGTTTTAAATGGATGACATCCCACTGCCGGACCCAGTTCGGCGCGGCCTTCCTGAATTTTCCAGCGCTCCTCTAAGGAAGTGCCTCAACTGGCACCCCCGAAGTCCCAAGGAGGAGGACAGTGCGGAAATAAAAAGGTTAGTCAGCAAGGTCAGATTATTGGCCAATACCAAGCTCTCGATAATCGAGGTTATGGCCATTGCCATAAAAAGATGCGTCCAGCCTCTCTAGTCCAGAGTAACTCCCTTATGGTGCTACAATGGATAATATGACGCGTCTCGTTACAGGCGCAAGGGTCCGAATACCCAGGCCGAACTGGCCGTGATCTTGACCGATCTATACAAGGGCGAAAAGAAAGACTTCCTCCGCTTAAACTGTCGGGAAGGTTACTCCATGTACAACCCCATCGAATGGGTAAGATTTCAATTGCTTGTGCTGCCTTATTGTTGTCATGGCATACTAATCCGATTTGTTCTTTGTTTTTGCAAAATAGTCATGGAGGAAGATGATCGAGGACGTTCACTGTCCTGCCCCGCAGCCAGAGGATCACAATCGCAACGGAGACCCTGCCTTCCGCGAGGATCCGGATATATACATAAAGTTCGATGATGGGGTATTGTACCAAGCAGCCTTGACGGCATAGAAGTGGCTATCACCACCAACTACCCTCGCCCCTATCCCTTCGCCATCGTAAGTATTCGAAGAGCTTCCAAAAAGAAGTCCCAACTTGCACTTTTGTCCATTGTACCAATCCGTACATAATAGAATCGGCGCTTGGCAGACCGCACCTCCTCTAGGGCGGCCCTTCGCAGGGTAGTCGTTCAAAATGAAAGGAGGCTGGGGGCGCCATAGAACCCTCACCGTCTTCAAAAAGGTATGTTCATGTAATATGTGCCTAGGCATGAGTTTGGATTGTTAAAGTTCCCTTCTATCTTTGATTCAGGAGGAGCAGGTGGCAGGCAGTGGTAAAAGGCCCTGCTAGCCAAATGTCAGCCAATCTGGCGCCGGACTCGTCAGCTAGGACAAGAGCTGATATGATGCCAATTCCATTGCCTCATGAGGATTCGGATGATTTATTTGTCACGAATTTTGAGGTGGAGAGCGTAATGAATCACCGTCGACTGAAAGAGGCTATGCGTGCTCCAGCTTTTTCTGAGTAGGAATTTACCGCACTAAGTTCGGTGGATGCATATATCCGAGCCACTCGAGATGGACTTGCCGGAGTTACTCAGCTATTCTCAAAGGACATAGAGGTAAGAGTTTATGCAATCTTGATAGAGGTACACCAGTAGCCCCCGAGACTTGAAGCGGTGAAGCTAACCGATTTAAGGATCGATATTACCTGCAGGTTCTCAAAGAGAAGAATTCGGTGTTATCCCAAGAGCTGAAAACAACCCAGACGCAACTGAATGCCGTCACCGCCGAACTAGCGGAAATGAAAAAGGACACAATGAGCACATCTGAGGACAAAAAATCCAAAAAGATAGAGAGCTTAAAGGCTCAGTTATCGGCCGTCAAAAATAAAATGAGAAGTTGAAGGGTGGCATGTTCGGTATGTCTTTTAAAACCACCATAAAGGCATGTTCGGAATGTCAGAGCTCTGTTGCTGCACGTCTATTAACTGGTTGGCCGACGTGCTGAAGGAGCTGTCCGTGGTACATGTGCGGGCCCGGAAAGCCATGAGGAGTACGATCAAGGTGTTATGGCCATCTGACACCCCTCCAGAAAGTATGGAGGGTTTGGCAAACATGTTCAAAGGTGCTCGGTGCCGTTTTGAGCTATGGAAGACATCCGCCTGCTGTGAAGGAGCACGAGAAGCTTGGGCGATGGTGAAAACACCCTTCACCAAGCTAGATCCGAATCATATGGCCCGAGTGGGCCCGGTAGGGATCGGATGGGATAGAAATTCCTTTGAACTTGGTGTATGACCAAGTGATGATAGCTGCGAAATATTCGCAGGAAGACTGTATGTTAGACAGTCTGATAGATGGAATAGATAAGGTATAGGCATTTGTTTTGATGTATTAATGTACTTTATGATCAACCTGTATCTTTCAGCCGAACATGTGGAAAATTTGTCATTGCAGGCCTTCAGCTTTTACCTCCAAACCAAAAAAGGTGGAGTGTTTCCCAACACTATAACGAAAAAAACATTCCTTATGTCCAAAAACCAGGCAACCCGGTCATTATGCTCAAACAGACAAAAAATTTAGTTCAGGAGGTATGTTATATTACGTATGTAAGAAACATCTTCCGAGGAGAATAGTTCCGTTAAGGGTTCCTTTCCTTGGGTTGGCATGCTAAAATTGTGCGCGCCTGGGCCTTGGTTCGTATGATGAAAAACCGTCCCGCGTTTTCTTTGAAGGGTTACGATAATGTAACAATCTGTCATTTGATTGCCGACCAATTATTCTCTTAAGCACGCAAGCCTTCGGCTTCACCCGTCTGAGGTACATGTCCGGATTACCCGGTTGTAACAATCGCAGAGGTGCTCCCTTTACGCCCTTGCTAAACAATCAGGAACGTAGGGCATAAACACAGGACCGAGGCAACCCAGCTTGGCAAAAATTGAAGTCATAGAGTTGCATATAATGGCAAAAGAGTGTATATAAACAAACGACATATAATTTGTGAGCTCTAGGCTCTGAATAATAACGAGCTTCGGTTTAAAGAAGCCCCCAGTCATGGTGGGGTGTATACATTTTAAGATGTGTACCCCCTAAGAGTTCGGCCTTGAACATATCCTGTGAAATGTATAAGAACGAGAAAACAAGAACAAATGAAGAGGGAAGGAAAAAGGGCGAGAAAGAAACAGGTTGAACTTATGCATAGATTCGGAGCCGAGCAGCGTTCCATGGATTCGGCTCTAGGCGATTATCCGATGCATTACGAAGGTGATAGGCTCCTCTTGTGAGAACTTCACCTATAATGAAGGTGCCCTCCCACTTTGGTTTGAGCTTGCCCTTCTTTTTCTCTGGAAGGCATAGAACGAGTTCGCCAACATTATATGTCTTGGCCTGCACTTCTCTGCTTTGGTATCTCCGAGCCTGTTGTTGATAGAATGCAGAACGGGCTCTTGCAATATCGCGCTCCTCCTCCAGGCCATCTAGGTCAGCCTACCGATCGAGCTCGGCTTCTCTCTCTCTCTCTCTCTCTCTCTCTCTCTCTTCATACATGCACACTCGAGGTGAATCATTAATAATGTCACAGGGCAAGACAGCCTCTGCGCCGTACACCATGAAGAAGGGTGTGTATCCGGTCGTGCGATTGGGTGTGGTCCACAATCCCCAGAGTACGGAATCGAGTTCCTCCACCCCGTGTTTATCTGACTCCCGTAGGGATCGCGCTAGTCTGGGCTTGATGCCGCTCATTATCAGGCCATTAGCCCGTTTGACCTGACCGTTCGTTTGAGGGTGGTATACAGAGGCATAATCGAGCTTAATGCCCAAGTTAGTACACCAATTTTCACCTCATCGGCTGTGAAATTGGAGCCATTATCAGTGATGATGCTCTGCGGGACACCATAACGATGTACCACGCCGGATATAAAGTCGATCACTGTCCCGGCTTCGGCCGTTTTTACTGGTTTGGCCTCTATCCACTTAGTGAATTTATTCACCATAACCAGCTAATATTTCTTCTTGTTGCTTCCCCCTTTAAGGGGTCCGACCATATTTAGCCCCCAGACCGCAGAGGGCCAAGTGATGGGGATTGCTCTTAAGGAAGTGGGCAGCATATGACTTTGATTGGCGAAAAGCTGGCATCCCACACAACGTTGTACAAGGGCCTGTGTGTCTGCTTGGGCCGTTTGCCAAAAGAAACCTGTACGGAAGGCCTTGCTTACAAGGTCCCGAGCTGAAGCGTGATGGCCACCAAGACCAGCATGTATTTCAGCCAACAGCTGCCGTCCCTCCTCTTCGGAGATGCATCTTTAAAGGACCCCAGTAGTACTTTTCTTGAAGAGTTCACCTTCATGAACTTTTAGGCTTTGAAACGTCGAACTATGCGGCGGGCTTCATTCTGGTCATTAGGGAGTTCCTGCCTATTAAGGTAGGCCAGGAAGGGTTCGGTCTATGGAGCGATGACGGCCATGATTACATGGGCGGAGGGTGTCAGTTCGGTGCCCGAGCCCCTGATGATATTAGAATTGTGTTCGGCAGCTGGGGATATGATCGGCCTCCGGACTAGTATTTCCGCACTCGTCCTGCCATACCATAGATGGCTTGAAGAGCCTTTCCACAAAGGTGTTAGGCAGGACGGGATCGCGCTTAGCGCCCATTCGATCAAGGATGTCCGCTGCCTGGTTACTGTCTCAAGCAACGTGATGGAACTCGAGCCCTTCAAACCTAGCTGATATTTTGAGTACGGCGTTTCGGTATGCCGCCATCTTTGGGTCTTTTGCATCTAATTCTCCATTTATTTGGGATATTGCGAGGTTCGAATCCCCACGAACCTCTAGGCGTTGTATGCCCATAGACACAGCCATTTAGAGACCATGTAGGAGTGCCTCGTATTCGGCCGCATTGCTGGAGTCTGTATACATGATTTGCAACACGTAGCGGACTGTGTCCCCCATAGGGGATGTTAAGATGACACCAGCCCGTAGTCCGGCTAACATTTTAGAGTCGTCGAAGTACATGGTCCAGTTGGAGTATGTGTTGTACTCTTTAGGGAGTTCGGCCTCCGTCCACTCGGCGACAAAGTCGGCCAACACCTAAGATTTAATAGCTTGGTGTGGCTCGTATGCTATTTCAAATGGTAAGAGCCCGATGGCCCATTTGGCTATGCGGCCGGTGGCATCCTGATTTTTTTATGATTTCGTTGAGTGGTACTTCAGATGCCATCGTGATCGAACACTCTTGAAAGTAGTGCAGCAGCTTCCAGGATGCCATGAAGACCGCATACACTATCTTCCGATAGTGCGAGTATCAAGATTTGCATGGTGTAAGGACCGCCGATACATAGTACACTGGTTTCTGGATTGGCAATTTTTTCCCTCTTCCCCTCGTTCGACGATGAGTACGGCGCTCACCACCTGGTCAGTCGCAGATATGTAAAGCAACATAGGCTCTCCAACACTTGGTGCGGCTAGGATTGGGTTGCCTGCTAACAAAGTTTTATTTCTTTCAATCCAGCTGTAGCCGCATCCGTCCATACAAAGTGGTCAGTGCGTCGGAGCAATCGGTAAAGTGGCAGCGCCTTTTCTCCCAATCTGGAGATAAAGCGGCTCAAGGCTGCCATGGACCCAGCTAGTTTTTGGACCTGCTTTAAGTCTGTTGGCATTGCCAATTGTGACAAGGCTCGGATTTTGGCTGGGTTCGCTTCGATTCCTCTATTGGAAACAATGAACCCGAGTAGTTTCCTGGCTGGAACGCGGAAGATACATTTTTCCGGATTGAGTCGTATGTCATATGTTCGGAGGTTGTCGAATGTGAGGCGTAGATCGTCCACCAATGATTCAACGTGTTTAGTCTTAATGACTACGTCATCAACATATGCCTCCACTGTCTTGCCAAGTTGCTTTTCCAGACATGTTTGAGTCATGCGTTGGTAAGTGGCGCCAGCGTTTTTGAGACTGAAAGGCATAGTGTTGAAGCAAAAAGGCCCATATGGGGTAATAAATGTCGTTGCGGCCTTGTTGGACTCCTTCATCTTGATCTGATGGTATCCGGAGTAGGCGTCAAGGAAACACAATGAGTCATGTCCTACAGTTGCGTCCATGATTTGATCAATACGGGGCAGTGGGAAGGGGTCCTTAGGGCAAGCCTTACTGAGGCCATTGAAATCGACACAAAGGCGCCAAGATTTATCCTTCTTCAGCACCATGACCAGGTTGGCTATCCAGTCTGAGTGCTTGATTTCTCTAATGAACAAGGCCTCCAGTAGTTTGGCTAGCTCCTCTCCCATAGCTTGTCGTTTGGGCTCGGAAAAGCGCCGCAGTGTTTGCTTGACTGGTTTGAACCCCTTTATTATGTTGAGGCTCTGTTCGGCCAGCCTGCGCGGGATTCCGGGCATGTCCGATGGATGCCAGGCAAAAATGTCCCAATTTTCGCGCAGGAACGCTCGTAGGGCGGCGTCAATTGTTGGATCTAGGTGTGATCCAATGGATGATGTTTTGTTAGGATCCGTCGGGTGTACTTGAAATTTGACTATATCATCTGCTAGTTTGAAAGATGTGGATTTGGGCCTCTTATCGAGGATTACATCGTCTTTGTCCACTATGGAACGCAGAGTGGTTAACTCTTCGTCCGCGAGGGCCTCGGATAGTGCCTCGAGAGCCACGGATGCGGTTTTGTTTTCGGCACGGAGTGTTATATCCGGATCGCTGGTGATAGTAATTACTCCGTTGGGCCTTGGCATTTTAAGCTTCATGTACCCGTAATGGGGTATGGCTTGGAAGCGTGCGAAGGCGTCCCACCCCAAAAGGGCGTGATATCCGCTATTGAAAGGGGCAACTCTTCGGACCTATAATTATCAGGCGTGCTGAATACTACATCGAGTTTAATTTCCCCGAGCATCGTGCCTCTCGGTTGGGGATAATACCTTGAAATGTGGTACTTCTTTGCTCGATGTGACTCTTGTCCATTTGCATTTTGTCGAGCGTATCTTTGTAAATGAGGTTAAGTCTGTTACCGCCGTCCATGAGCACCTTGGTGAGTCGAAAGCCATCCACAATTGGGTTTAAGATCAAGGCGGCTGGTGCTCAGACTGATCGGGCCCTTGGTTCGTCATCGGCTACGAAAGTTATGGCTGTATCGCTCCAAGGGTTCATTGCGGTTACTTGGTTAACTTCAGCGAGGTCGGGAAGCGTTCGTTTGCGCCGATTATTTGAAGAAAAGGTCTCAAAGACCGTAAAGTTGTTGAAATCGTCATCCTCCGAGGAATGCTTCTCTGGAGTAGTACTGGTGAGGATACCCTCACCGCTCTTAGCCACTTGTCGGAGTACCCAACATGCCCGAAGGCTATGCGTTGGTTCGTTGCTCGGCGTTGTATGTATCTAACAGGGCTTGTCGAGCAGTTCGTCAAGTACGGTTCTATATCCCGTGAAGGGTTTGTTTTTCTTGTCAATGGGCTTGTGGTTGGATGTTTCGTAAGGGTGCATCCATTCTGCCAGTGCGGTGGGTTGCTTAAAGGCAGGGGCTTCCCACCGGGCTATCTGGTCTTTCCATGCACAATCCATTGCGCAGTACTTCTGTACTACGTGTGTAAAATCTGTGAAGTGTTGTATGCGGTGGCGGTTGAGGGCATTGAGAATTCCCTCGTCCGTACAGTTATGGCAAAAAACTAAAACCGCGTTGTCGTCGCAGCAATCTTTAATCTTGTTTTTAACAAGGAGGAATCTGGCCCAGAAGTGATGGACCGTTTCCTGAGGTTGCTGCCGTACATACATTAGGTCACAATGTCTGGAGGCCCTGAATTGCTTGGGGAATATTGCTTGTGGTGGGTGGGTGATACGTCTCCAATGTATCTATAATTTATGAAGTATTCATGCTATTATATTATCCTTCTAGGATGTTTTATATGCATTTATATGATATTTTATATGATTTTTGGGACTATCCTATTAAGCTAGAGCCCAGTGCCAGTTTCTGTTTTTTCCTTGTTTTTGAGTTTCGCAGAAAAGGAAAACCAAACGGAGTCCAATTGAGCTGAAATTTGACGGTGATCATTTTTGGACCAGAAGAAGCCCACGGAGTACTGGAAGTGGGCCAGATGAGTCCCGAGGCCACCACGAGGGTGGGGGCGCGCCCTACCCCCCTGGGCGCGCCCCCCTGCCTCGTGGCCTCCTCGGGGACCCCCCTGACTTGTTCCCGACTCCAACACCTCTTATATAAGCCCAAACTTCCAGAAAGAAACCTAGATCGGAAGTTCCGCCGCCGCAAGTCTCTGTAGCCACGAGAAATCAATCTAGGCCCTCTCCGGCACCCTGCCGGAGGGGGCCATCATCACCGGTGGCCATGGAGGAGTATCCCGGAGAGGCCATCATCGCCGTGAAGGCCAAGGACCAGAGTGAGAACCTTTCCCCATCTAGGGGGGAGGCCATGGAGGAGGAAGCACAAGGGGGAGAACCTCTCCTCCTCTCTCTTGGTGGCACTGGAGTGCCATCGAGAGGGGAATCATCGCCGCGGTGATCGTCTTCATCAACATCACCATCATCATCACCATCCTCATCTCTTTTATGCGGTCCACTCTCCCGCACCCAGCTGTAATCCCTACTTGAACATGGTGCTTTATGCCACATATTATGATCCAATGATGTGTTGCCATCCTATGATGTTTTGAGTAGATATCCTTTGTCTTTGGGTTGATTGATGATCTAGATTGGTACGAGTTGTATGTTTTATTTTGGTGCTATCCTATGGTGCCCTCCGTGTCGCGCAAGCGTGAGGGATTCCCGCTGTAGGGTGTTGCAATATGTTCATGATTCGCTTATAGTGGGTTGGTGAGTGACTGAAACACAAACCCGAGTAAGGGGGTTGTTGCGTATGGGAATAAAGAGGACTTGATGCTTTAATGCTATGGTTGGGTTTTACCTTAATGATATTTAGTACTTGCGGATGCTTGCTAGAGTTCCAATCATAAGTGCATATGATCCAAGTAGAGAAAGTATGTTAGCTTATGCCTCTCCCTCATATGAAATTGCAATGACGACTACCGGTCTTGTTAACGACTGCCTAGGACAATTCCGCACACCGATCCACCATTATTCCACACTCACTATTTATAATATTTAGTAATATATTCTAACTTCATGATAACAGCACCTACTTTTATATTTTAGCTCTCCGATATCATACAAACTTATCCACTTCATACCCACAACGTAGTTTTATTTCTTGTTGCTAATTGGAAGCAAACGTTCGGTGTACGTAGAGTCGTATCAGTGGCAGATAGGGCTTGAGAGAATATTGATCTTACCTTTAGCTCCTTGTGGGTTCGACACTCCATACTTATCACTTCCACCTTTGGAAATAGCTACATGATTCCTTGCACTTGGGGATTATCAAGCTCTTTTCTGGCGCCGTTGCCGGGGAGCAATAGCGTGGGGTTGATATTCTCGTGTGTGCTTGTTTGCTTCCTTCATTAAGTAGATTTTCTTTTTCCTTTTTGTTTCTATTTAGTTGTGGGTGAAACATACAAAAAAATTAAAAGAATGCAAATACAAAAAAAACTTATTACTTGCCTCTCATGCCTAAAAAGTTTTTCAAAAAAGAGAAGTGATTGGAAAGTTATGCATTGAAGAAGTGAGGGTCGACCTTGAGCACTTGTGTTCATGCTCACGGAAACAATGTAGAACTTTTCATGGAAGTTTCTCTGTAAGTAATTATCCCCTTGTATATATCCATTGTTTTATAAAAGTAATGTGCCAAACTTTGGTTTTAGGATGATTAGATTGCTTGTTTACTATGTGCAGAACAAAAACAAAAACTTTAGCTGTAGCGCGTGATTTTACATTTCTTACTGGAAATTCAAATGGATCTGAAACTTCTTGCACATTAATTCTGTACAAATTGTTCAAATTTATTTAATAATTTTTTGAGTTATAGAAGTTTGCTAAACTTCCAGATTACTACAGACTGTCATGTTTTTGACAGATTCTGTTTTTCGCGTGTTGTTTGCTTATTTTGATGAATCTATGGCTAGTATCGGGGGGTATGAACCATATAGAAGTTGGAATACAGTAGGTTTAACACCAATATAAATAAATAATGAGTTCATTACAGTACCTTAAAGTGGTAGTTTGCTTTATTACACTAACGGATCTCACAAAGTTTTTGTTAAAGTTTTGTGTGGATGAAGTGTTCGAAGATCGAGGAGCTATCAATATGAGAAGAATAAAGAGAGGCAAGAGTTGAATCTTGGGGATGCCCAAGGCACCCCAAGTAAATATTTCAAAGGATACTCAACCATCTAATCTTGGGGATGCGTCGGTTGGCATCCCATCTTTCTTCTTCAACAAATATCGGTATACCTCAGTTTTTGTTTTGTTCACATGATTGGTGTCCTTTGTGTTTTTGTTTGTCCTTTAAGAACCATGCTAGTATGAGATAGCCCTTCATTGATAGATAGAATACTTCATGTGCTTCACTTATATCTTTTAAGTATGATTTTATAGAATTGCTCTTTGTGCTTCACTTAAATCTTTTGAGTACGATTTTATAGAATGCTTCGTGTGCTTCACTTATATTTTTTGAGCTTGGATATTGGTTAGACTATATTAATTGTAGAATGCTCCATCAACTTCACTTATATCTTTTGGAGTGCGAATAATACTATAATCTAAAGTGGGGTTGGAAGAGTGTCAACTTTAGGAATTAGTGTTCCCACTATTCCGAATGAGAAGAATTTTGCTTATGTGGAGAGTAGAAAAATTTCTATTCTTGTAGATCATGAAAAGAATGCTTTATGTGATGGCTATATTGTTCAATTCGTTCATGATGCTACTGAAAGTTATTATGAGGGAGGAATATATGCTTGTAGGAGTTGCAATAATATCAAGTTTCCTCCCTATGTGCTTAAAGTTTTGAAGTTATACTTGTTTTTCCTTCCTATGCTAGTTGATTCTTATCCCTATAAATTATGTGCACACGAAATCCCTAGGAATAGGAAGTGGGTTAGATTTAAATTTGCTAGTCATATTCTTCATGATGCTCTCTTTATGTTTAAATTCTTATCTTTTATGTGAGCATCATTCAAATCATCATGCCTAGCTAAAAGGCATTAAAGAAAAGTGCTTGTTGGGAGACAACCCAATATTTACCCTTACTGTTTTTGTGTGTTTACATGATTAAGCTACTGTATTAATCATGTTTTATAGCTTTTGTTTCAATAAAGTGCCAAGTAAGACCTTTGGGAAGACTTGGGTGAAAGTTAATGTGATCTTGCTGTAAAAAACAGAAACTTTGCGCTCACGAGATTAGCTATCATTTTTTACATAAGAGTGATTTTGAGTTGATTCTTTTTGAGGAAAATTAATAGACAAATTCCTCACGTCCAACAATTTATTTCATAATTTTTGTAGTAGCAGAAGTGTGGTTGCTGTTCAGATCATTACAGACTGTTCTGTTTTTGACAGATTCTGTTTTCATTGCATAGTTTGCTTGTTTTCTAGTTTCTATGGCTTATATTTCTCAATATAAATTGTAGAAATGATATGGTACAGTATAAATTGTGTGGGAAAAATTACGAACCTTGTCTTTGACAGTATCAAATTGAATGGTTTACTCTTTATCATACTAACCTATCTCACGAAATTTCGTTAAGTTTTGTGTGATTGAAGTTTTCAAGCTTTGGGTGAGATATCGATATGAGGAGAATAAGGAGTGGAAAGACCCTAAGCTTGGGGATGCCCAAGGCACCCCAAGGTAATATTCAAGGAACACTCAAGTGCCTAAGCTTGGGGATGCCCCGGAAGGCATCCCCTCTTTCGTCTTCAAAACTATTGGTATACCTTACTCGGAGCTATATTTTTATTCGTCACATGATATGTGTTTTGCTTGGAGCGTATTTTCAATTTTACTTGCTGTTTGAATAAAATCATTGGATCTGAAATATTAAATGAAAAATAATCCTCCCATGGCTAGTTAATTATTTGAATACTCAGTGTCCTTCACTATTATCTTTTGGAGTAGTTTGTCATTTACTCATGTGCTTCACGTATATCCTATGAGTAAATGGTTGAATAATTCAATATCATAAATCTGAATTTATATATGTTTCATATGCTTATACCATGGGGAGTAATGACTTCACATAGAATAAGTATAGGTAGTAAACTTATTGAAAGTTAGCAAACGTAGAATTGGTCACTTGAACAATTCATGAAAGAATATTGAAGGAAGAGAGATTTCACATATAAATATACTATCTTGGAAATCTTTTGTAATCGTGAGCACTCATTAAAATATGACATGCTAAAAGGTTGATGTCGGACAAGGAAGACAACGTAATGGGTTATGTTTTCTTATATCCGAAATAAAGTATATTGTCTTGGATCATCCAACATGTTGAGCTTGCTTTTTCTCCCTCATGCTAGCCAAATTCTTTGCACCAAGTAGAGATACTACTTGTGCTTCCAAATATCCCTTAAACTAGTTTTGCCATGAGAGTCCACCATACCTACCTATGGATTGAGTAAGATCCTTCAAGTAAGTTGTCATCGGTGCATGCAATAAAAATTGCCCTCTAAATATGTATGATCTATTAATGTGGAGAAAATAAGCTTTATACGATCTTGTGATGTGGAAGAAATAAAAGAGACGGACTACATAATAAAGGCCCATATCACAAGTGGCAATATAAAGTGACTTTCTTTTGCATTAAGATTTTGTGCGTCCAACCATAAAAGCGCATGACAACCTCTGCTTCCCTCTGCGAAGGGCCTATCTTTTACTTTTATATTCTATCCTTATGCAAGAGTCATGGTGATCTTCACCTTTCCTTTTTACATTTTATCCTTTGGCAAGCACATTGTGTTGGAAAGATCCTGGTATATATATCCAATTGGATGTAAGTTATCATGAACTATTATTGTTGACATTATCCTTGAGGTAAAAGGTCGGGAGGCGAATCTATAAGCCCCTATCTTTCTCTGTGTCCGGTTAAAACTTTGAACCCATAAATATCACGTGAGTGTTAGCAATTATGAAAGATTAAATGATAGTTGAGTATGTTGAGTTTGCTAAATCAAAGCTCTGACATAGACCCTTCATGAAAATAAGATGAATTGCAATTGTTTGATGACTGAGAAAATAGTTTGTTAGTTTCAAGAAAGTTTATGATCTATACTTTAACATGTGAATAGCTTGTTACTTGATCATGAAAAGTTTTATGAAAATGATCTACTATTATGATATATAATGATGCTAGAAAAAGTGATTGAAACTATCATTGATGAAACTTATGCACTTGCTAGCATTCACACTTCATAAATTATTTCTTTTATCATTTACCTACTCGAGGACGAGCAGGAATTAAGCTTGGGGATGCTGATACGTCTCCAACGTATCTATAATTTATGAAGTATTCATGCTATTATATTATCCTTCTAGGATGTTTTATATGCATTTATATGATATTTTATATGATTTTTGGGACTAACCTATTAACCTAGAGCCCAGTGCCAGTTTCTGTTTTTTCCTTGTTTTTGAGTTTCGCAGAAAAGGAAAACCAAACGGAGTCCAATTGAGCTGAAATTTGACGGTGGTCATTTTTGGACCAGAAGAAGCCCACGGAGTACCGGAAGTGGGCCAGATGAGTCCCGAGGCCACCACGAGTGTGGGGGCGCGCCCTACACCCCTGGGCGCGCCCCCTGCCTCGTGGCCGCCTCGGGGACCCCCCTGACTTGTTCCCGACTCCAGCACCTCTTATATAAGCCCAAACTTCCAGAAAGAAACCTAGATCGGAAGTTCCGCCGACGCAAGCCTCTGTAGCCACGAGAAATCAATCTAGGCCCTCTCCGGCACCCTGCCGGAGGGGGCCATCATCACCGGTGGCCATGGAGGAGTATCCCGGAGAGGCCATCATCGCCATGAAGGCCAAGGACCAGAGGGAGAACCTTTCCCCATCTAGGGGGAGGCCATGGAGGAGGAAGCACAAGGAGGAGAACCTCTCCTCCTCTCTCTTGGTGGCACCGGAGTGCCATCGAGAGGGGAATCCTCGCCGCGATGATCGTCTTCATCAACATCACCATCATCATCAGCATCATCATCACCATCCTCATCTCTTTTACGCGGTCCACTCTCCCGCACCCTACTGTAATCCCTACTTGAACACGGTGCTTTATGCCACATATTATGATCCAATGATGTGTTTCCATCCTATGATGTTTTGAGTAGATATCCTTTGTCTTTGGGTTGATTGATGATCTAGATTGGTATGAGTTGTATGTTTTATTTTGGTGATGTCCTATGGTGCCCTCCGTGTCGCGCAAGTGTGAGGGATTCCCGCTGTAGGGTGTTGCAATACGTTCATGATTCGCTTATAGTGGGTTGGTGAGTGACTGAAACACAAACCCGAGTAAGGGGGTTGTTGCATATGGGAATAAAGAGGACTTGATGCTTTAATGCTATGGTTGGGTTTTACCTTAATGATCTTTAGTAGTTGCAGATGCTTGCTAGAGTTCCAATCATAAGTGCATATGATCCAAGTAGAGAAAGTATGTTAGCTTATGCCTCTCCCTCATATGAAATTGCAATGATGACTACCGGTCTTGTTAACGATTGCCTAGGACAATTCCGCACACCGATCCACCATCACTACAAAAAAAAGACACATCCGTGACATTTTGGGCCGAACGAAATTTTTTTCTGTCATACATATGACACTTCTATGACGATAATTGTGACAAAACACGGTATCATCATAGAAGTGGTGGGCTCCTACTTCTATGACAAAAAATCATGACAGAAAATGGGCTTTTCGTCCTGGGCGGGCCAGAGACGCAGCTGCCTGACATTCTTTGGGCCGTCCATGACGGAAAAACCGTGGTAGAAGCGAGGGGGAGGAAAATTTCGGGGAGTTCCCGGTTACGGTGGCAGGTCGGGGGCCGAGCGATGCGCGTTTCTCTCGGACACGTACGCGCGTGTGTCCGAGGCGTTGGCTCTAACTGAACCCGAGCGAGGCATTGGGCTCTAACTGAACCTGAGCGATTGCACTGTAGGCTACGCGTTACTGAACCCGAGCGATCGATCGATGGCTGTTAACTGAACCCGATCGAGCGATTCCTTCGCTATTGCTGCTAACTGAAGCCGATCGATTGGATGAACAGTGAGTGTTGCGGGGGGGGGGGGGTGGAGGAACAGTGAGCGGTGGCGTTGCCTCTGGATGAACAGGACCCCGTGGTGTGGTGGAGGGCTGGATGAACAGTAGACGATGGAGGGTTGCCCGTGGAGGGGTGGTTGAATAGGACCCCGTGGTGTGGAGGGCTGGATGAACAGTAGACGGTGGAGGGGTGCCCGTGGAGGGGTGGTTGAACAGTAGCCGGTGGAGTAGCATGCGGTGGAGGCTGGATGAACAGGAGCCCGTGGAGGCTGGAGGAGGTCGACGATAGCCCATGGAGGCTGGAGGAGGTCGACGGTGGAGATGAACTGTATCCCGTGGAGTCCCGTTTTCCGGTACGCCACACCCCTCCTGATGAACAAAACCCCGTTTCGACCGTAGGAGGTCCGTTTCATCCGTTTTGCGGTACGCCACACCCCTCCCGATCAACAGGACCCCCATTTTGACCGTAGGAGGTCCGTTTCGTCCGTTTTGCGGTATGCCACACCCCTCCCGATCAACAGGACCCCCGTTCCGAACGTAGCAGGTCCGTTTCCTCCGTTTTGCGGTACGCCACACCCCTCCCGATCAACAGGACCCCCGTTTCGACCGTAGGAGGTCCGTTTCATCCGTTTTGCGGTACGCCACACTCCTCCCGATCAACAGGACCCCCGTTTCGACCGTAGGAGGTCCGTTTCCTCCATTTTGCGGTACGCCACACCCCTCCCCATGAACACGATGCATTCCGTTGCCTCCCCATGAACACGACGCATTCCGTTGCCTCCCCATGAACACGACGACGACGCTGTTTCTGCGTTCCGACCCAGCCATGTACACGAGCCCTCGCCGTACGTATGCGCGAGTAGGCGTTCGAGACCCTGCCCGTATGTACGTACGTGGCCGTATTTTCTTTCTTGCACCCTGGCCGATGTACGTACGTGTATATGCTACGTGCGCGCCTCTACTACGACACGTACGCGCCTCTACTACGACATGTGTGCGCCTCTACATCGACCAGTATATATGTACGTACACGTTCGCGACCAGAATGACAACGCTACGTACGCTTCGACCAGGTGGGTCCCGACTGTCAGGCACTTCCTTGCCTGCGAAGATGTAGCTGGTGGATCCTAGCAGTCAGGGGGGCGAATCGTTTTTTTTTGCCCGGACGCACTTCCTTGCATGCGAAGATGCAGCTGGTGGGTCCCAGCAGTCAGGGGGGCGAATCGTTTTTTTTTTGCCCGGACGCACTTCCTTGCGTGTGAAGGTGTAGCTGGTGGGTTCCAGCAGTTAGGGGGAAACGTTTTTCGCGAAATACGGTGTCCCGTCCGGTGGGTCCCTGCTGTCAGGTGGAGGAATCATTATTTTCCGCGTAATAAGGAGGCACTTCCTTGCTGTCGCCGTGGACCCAGCTGTCAGCCTCTCCACGTACAGTCCACGTACGATGCAAGTCCTTCCTTGACCACGTTGACCACGCCGCGCCGAGAGCACCAGGGCGGTGGACGACGGCAAGGCCTAGGAAGGGGACAACGCAGAGCCGGTGAAGACGCGGAAGTGGATGCCCACGCGGAGAGGAGTATGAGGGTTCACTCGTTCGGCTGCGGTGTGAGGCTGCCGTCGCCGCAGGGCCTGTCCAGCGGTGGGAATAGTAGGGGGCAGTGAGGCCTCCGCGGCAGCACAGCCAGCCACGGGAGGCAGGAGCAGGCGGCACGACCGGCGCTGCTTTGGGCGGCTGGAGCAAGAAGACCAGAGGTTGAAGAAGCACTACGGCCGTTGGATGGACATCGTACGGTCACTGGAGCTAGAATCGTTCATATTGACTAAGTTGACAAAGCCCTCCATCCCCGTCAACTTAGTAGGCCCACAAGTCAGCCTCCCACCAAGGTGGGTCGCAGCTAGCAGCGGGAGTATTCATTTTTTTGTGCGTAATAAGGAGGCACTTCCGGTGGGTCCGAGCTGACAGCGGGGGGGACGTTTATTTCGCGAAATACGGTGGCCCGTCCGGTGGGTCCCCGCTGTCAGGTGGAGGAATAATTATTTTGCGCGTAATAAGGAGGCACTTCCTTGCGGCCGTCGTGGACCTAGCTGTCAGCCTCTCCACGTACAGTACTCTTCCGATGGAAGTCGGTCATTGACCACGTTGACCACGCCGCGCCGAGAGCACCAAGGCGGTGGACGATGGCGAGGCCTAGGAAGGGGACGACGCGGAGCCGGGGAAGATGCAGTAGTGGAAGCCCGTGCGGAGAGGAGTACGAGGGTTCACTAGTTCGCCTGCGGTGTGAGGCTGCCGTCGCCGCAGAATAACAGGGGGTGTTGGTGAGTGGAGGGATGGCCTGGCCAGCGGTGGGAGTAGTATGTGGGCGGTGAGGCCTCCGCGGTAGCACAGCCGGCCACGAGAGGCAGGAGCAGGCGGCACGACCGGCGCTGCTTTGGGTGGCTGGACCAAGAAGACCAGAGGTTGAAGAAGCACTAAGGCCGTTGGATGGACATCGTACGGTCACTGAAGCTACAATCGTTTATATTGACTAAGTTGACAAAGCCCTTGGTACGCTCCAACTTAGTAGGCCCACAGGTCAGCCTCTGAAACGGTGCGCCCCAGATGTCAGGGGGAGGAATCATTTTTTGGGCGGCCGAAGCTAAGAATATCCGAGATTGAAGAAGAAGCACGACATCCGTTGGATAGACATCCAACGGCCACTGCTGCTAGAACCGTATGTTGACTATAATAAGTTGACAAAGCCTTGCATACGCGTCAACTTATTTTTTTAGGGGATGGGTCACTTAGTAGGCCCACAAGTGTGTGGCAGAGAACTTATAGCCCATTTGCGTTTTGTAAGAATGTACAGCCCATTTTTGAATTCTAATGGAATTTATAACAGCCCATTTACAGTTTGTTAAAAGTACAGCCCATTTTCTAGCTAGGACAACGATTAATAATTTCAACCAACCATTGAAGACAGAATTCAATAAAATTTCCCACATTTTGATGGGATCCGAAATATTTTTATCCCGAAATTTCTGGTCAGATTAAATATAAATTTGTATTACGTAAAAATCCAACGAAACATTGCGCGCGCAACAATGAAAATTTAAGATTTTCAAAATCCATAAATAATATTTTATAAACTAATTTCGTGTTTGGTGCATTTTTTATAGTTACTGCCTAGTTTTTATAATTACATCCCATTTATTATTTTAAAGCCCATTTTCTTGTTAAACCTAATGCATCCCTCCTAGGAAAGATTTGGAGCCCAGCGGGGCGGAGAATAACAGGTTGACCTTGCCTGGGTATTCCTCAAAAAGACGTATAGCTGGGCTAGCCATTTTCATCTTGAAAAAATTAGTATCTGGGCTGGATATCTGGCCTGGGCTAGACGGGCCACAGCCCGCCCAGTTAATACCCTGCTCTCCTCTGAACAACAACGAAATCATCGCCAAGAAAAACTCTGCAGTGCTCGCGCCTCAAAAACACAAATACTGCTCGAGCTGCTTGGTCCCAGCTGTCGGCCGCACCATGTGCAATTCTCTCGTTTATATTGACTACATAGGTTGACAATGGTGTGGGACCGTGATGTCAAGAAACCAGGAGAAAGCAAAAAAAAAATAGTTGTACATAATAAGGAGGCACTTGCGTACGTACGGCTATGGCCCTAGTGGGTCCATAGTGTCATCCAGTCAAAATAAAGTCATCTCCTGAATCCTCATGTTCGTTAACGATGTTAACAATGCTCGGCGCCACGACGAGCACAACAACTCGAAGGACAACGGAGAGGGCCTCGCGGGCCCTACGGATGGTCTGAGACAGCGGCCGCTGCTCATTCAGGAAGCCAGGATCATCGGACACCTATGAGCACCTTCGAGAAACTGAGACGGCATGAAACGGTAAGGCCGCGCTTGGGAGCTCTGGTTTATTTCAAACCTGTATTAACATACAAGTGTAATTTACTCATCATCGGAAACAACGTGTAAAATACAGGCGTAATGAAACCGAGGGCCCGAGGTCTGTAAGTAAAACCGGCGGGTTACGCGTGTAATTTGAGAGACCAGTGTATATTTTACGAGCACTGCTATATGGATGACATACCAGACGATACATGCACGACGTGCATATCATGCCATCCATGGGCAAGGCTGAAACAGCAGCTAACGGCTGGATTAGCAATCGTCCGAGTGTCGTTCAGTGTTTTTATCGTGTGTGAAGTACTTCCGATATTTTACTAGTCGAAATCGACCAACCAAGCGCCTTCGCCCGAGAGCATCTGCTTTAATTTACAAGCGTCCGTTTTACAAGCGGTTTTGGTTGGAAAACGACGATCCAATCACGGCCTAATATCATGAGTTGGTCGGAAGATCATATGGTTTCACGTCTAACCTACCCGACTTGTCGTATAGGCTATGAATGAAACATCAGACGATGAACTTCTTAAGAACGGAAACAACAAAAGAGGATGATCTTCTTAACAAGCAAATCACTGGCATTAGATCGACATGCAAAACAATACGAAGCATTATTCTCAGGAGGCACGGTGACCAGCTCGTGATGACGCATGCCACAACATTCCAAGCTCAACTTTGCAATCAAACACAAGGCCTGGCATTACATAGACAATATTCGGAACAAACTCTTAACACAGGAATATCTCAGCAGAGTAACTATTTACTTCTAAACTGAACATAGGAATAGGAAAAAACACTCGACGCTGCTCACAGCAAGGGGTCCCACTCAAAAATATCAAATGCATGTCTTCTGGCTAACATCAATGAGCAAATTTTGACAAGGTTTTCCAGTTCCAATATATTAAACTAACGTCTTCTTGCTAACATCAATGATTAAACTTTGACAAGATTTCCCATTCAAAATATGTAATGCCTATGATCGTGGAGTCCTGTCGTAGCTTCTTGTACTTGTTTGGGCACTTTCTGCCCAGGGCACTCCATGTGTTGTTAAATTGCCAATGATCTCTGCAGACTAGTCATCTCACCGGTGTCTAATAATACTCTGTAAAGCTTCTCGGTCATTCCTTCTGTAATGTAGCGCAAACAGTGACTGCTTCTTTCTGCAAAGTGGAACGACCAACTGGACCCAGTAATGCAGCAGTTTGCCTTGGACACATTGGCTCCTTTTGTGTAGTTCAACTAAAATCGAAGTCGGAATAAAACCGAGTTTTAATTTTGATATCCCTGTAAGCAACAATAGGTATAAGGGAAACAATTACTGAGAAATAACGGTTGATGACTTGTACTCCCAGAAGAAAAGCATCTACTGATCTACTTTATCTTAATGGGAAACAAAGCAGGAGAGTAGCAATTCTCCATCAGTGTGATTCATTCATATTGACTGAGACATTATCTTAACAATGCCTTGTTTCAACATGTATAAAGAACGACAAAGCACAAAAGTACCATTCCTAAAACAATGCAACTGATTCATTTTAACAGAGACATTATCTTAACAATACCTTGGTTAAACATGTAGAAAGAACTACAAAGCGGGATAGTACCATTCCTAACAAGTGTTGCAGTTTTGAACTAAGATTCAGTAGTTAATTAATTCTGAGAGTGGCATTGCTTAATTTTACCAGCGGCATTAGATTAACGAAAAGCATAAATAGTTCCAGGGGAGAGTGGGCGCAACAACTGTATGTGCTTCCATCTACTTATAAAGGGGGTGATGCAGAGTTTGTTGTAACAAAGCAACAAGCATCATGTCTGGGTTGGTCCCATTTTTGTTCACTACTTAATGGGAAAAGACAGCAATACAATAGCTTCAATTGAACATTTATTTAAAATAGTACCAATACAAGTAGCACAACATCTCAAAGCACACTGCACAATCATGTGGATGAAGGCATGTACTGACCTTTCATGAGACGGGCAAGATAAAATACGAATCTGCCAACACGAATAGGAAATCCAATCTCGTTTTGTGCAGTTGCACTGAAATCAAGCAAAGTGTTTCGCGTAGCGAAGCAAAATGTCGCAATAGCAACTAGTTGAATAGATATCCCTGTTTAAACAGAGGCAAAAAAGGAATCAATTACTGGCTAATAAAGGAGAATGAAACATGCGGCCACAAAAATGGTAATCCCGCCAATCCCTAACAAATGTTGCAGTTTTGAAATAAGATTCGGTAGTTAATTCTGAGAGTGGCATCAATTACTGGCTTATAAAGGGGGTGATGCTGAATTTGTTGTAACAAAGCAACAAGCATCATGTCTGGGTTGGTCCCATCTTTGTTCACTACTTAATGGGAAAAGACAGCAATACAATAGCTTCAATTCAACATTTATTTAAAACAGTACCAAAACAAGTAGCACAACATCTGAAAGCACACTACACATCATGTGGTTGAGACCAAGATTTGAAACAACTCGCCACGAAGACTGGAAACAAATCTCGATCTCCTTTTGTGCAGCTCCACCAAAATTAAGCAAAGTCACCGGTGTGACATTCAAGTTGAACTGCACAAAACACTCCTAAAACATAAGTGTTTCAAGTAGCGAAGCAAAATGTCGCAATAGCAACAAGTTGAATCGATAGCCCTGTTTTAACAGAGGCAAAAAAGGAAACAATTACTTGCCGATAAAGGAGGATGAAACAAACGGTGACAGAAAGAAGCATCTAACTTATTTTGGATGGAAAACAAAGTAGGACAGTAGCATTTCTAAAACGATTGCATTGATTCATATTAACAGAGACATTCTCTTGAAACAACATTCATTAAAAAATGTAATTTACTTTTAATAGTGGCATTGCTTCAATTTTCTGGCGGCATTCTTAGATTAACTACAGCAAAATAGTTGTATGGGACATGCCAGCACCATGTGCGTCCACACGTATAAATGGGTGATGCAGAGTATGTAGCCAAGCAGCATATATGCGCCGGTCCCATATTTGTTCTCTTTGAACCTTCTTCCTATGTGAGGGCAGCAAATCTAGTCCTGCACAAACTACCCGACCCCCCAGTTTCTTTCCCTTTTCAACAAAGAGATCGGTTCCTTACAGATGTGTGTACTGGGTTACCCCCTTTTTCCCTTTTCGACCTACAAAGCGGCTGGATAGCCAGTCTATACTACTTTCCGCCCCTGCTTTCCTCATTGAACCAGGTCCTAGATTCTTGCTCCAGCCCACCGCACCCTTATTTCCTCTTTGAACCAAGACCTAGATTCGACTACAGATCGGAAAAGATCCACATGCAGCTAGAGCAACGACGGTTTCAAAGAAACTTATACCTTAGGGTCGTTGGGATGTGGAAAGGCGTGCGGCGGGAGGCCGAATCTGCCCACACTATGTACGACAGCGAGGAAGAAGGGGTCGGTGTCCCTCCCGCACAGGCGTTGGGTGAAAGAGAACAGCGCAGCCGACAGTGGATTGCCTCCCTCGCCGAAGGCGATAGAGTGAACGCTGCACCTCCTCCCCTTCCCGGTGCGACTGGATATGGACGCCTCCTTCACCAGCTGTGAGGGGGGAGAGAGAGAGACAAGAGGCCAACGCAGTCTTGTTTAGATCTGGTGAAGAGAGGGTGAGAGACTGTGAATGTAGCAAACCCTAGCAAATGAACGCTGAGCCTCCAGCATGTAACATATATGGAGAGGGTGAGAGTGCGAGACGCGAGAAACTCTATCAAACAAGAGGCTATAATGGAGTAAAAAGATCTCTCCATAGCAGTGGTTTTAAATAGAATACGCGCGTTCCCGGAAAAAAGAAACGAAAACTGGCGGACAATTTTTAAGGGTCTGTCTAGGACACATCTAGATGTGACATAGTTATGTCACATCTAAATTGATGTCCACTCTGTTTGTGGTCTTTTTTTTTCCTAGTTTTTTTTGTTTCTTGTTGCTACATTATATACTTGTGGGAGCTTAGATGTGATATCCTTAAATAACATCTAGATGGAATTAGACAAACTGATTTTCTAACGTACCAAGAAAGAAAACTCGATCAAAAACACGCCCCGCTTCCAGGTCGCGAGAGTCGTCGCGCACACACACATAAACATAGACATGCATATCCGTGTTTACATAAAATTCCATTTCCATCTACATCTCCAATCATATTTGTCCAACTGGCACATTATTTACGTTGTTAATTATATACGCAGCAATATTAACGTGAAACATCTCTTGTTTGCGCACGTCCGGACCGCTGCCACGGCTGGTCCTGACCAACCCGAACCCTCTTCATCACCCGCGCGTGCTTCCCGCCCGAAACGGTCAGTGCCGCATTCAAGCCCGGCCAGAGTGGACGCGACCTCTCACTGGCACCGGCATTGAAGCGGCGCGCCGGCCGAGAGAGCGTCGCCCGCGCCGCTTCCGGGTGCACGCGGCTGCTCCGCGTTCAAAGGTCGCAATAGCCGGCTACAACATGCATGTAAAAAGTTCTTGGGAGTCCGTGCTACAGCTAGATATCCTCCCCCAACTCGTCAATCTCTTCCAATAGTGCTAGTACTCCATGGCGCGATCCATCGACAAGCAGGCGGGAAAGTTATCGTATACTCGTTTTGCGGTGAGTGGCATGTCGAGTGACCGTGTGGGGTACCTCGCTTCCTAGTGACCAGTGTCTTGGCTGATCGTCCTAAGAATGCTTATATGTGAATAAAGCTCTCTCATTTACCCGCAAAAAAGATTTAGCCATATTAACCGGAAAGGAGGGAGTATGGACTAGCACTACTTTTTGGTGTGTCTCGTCAACTCGCAGAACGAGGAGAAGCTTGCAGGACAAGGTGAAGCTCTCTTACGCCTTTTGACTAATCCAACCTACCCTCAGTGGACATGCATCAGTCCATTTGGTGTCAGATTGTCAGAGGCATACACTGTAGTACCCAACATGCAGAGTACCATCATTGTTCGACTTCACGAAGAGGCGAAGAGCCAAGCACAGTAGTACGAGTAGTACTGCTACTAGAACCGCATGGTGGAGCGTCTGTACTCTTATTTTTTTATCTTTGATAAAGTACACGTTTATTCCGGAGAAGGGCGGAAAACGGCAGCCCAACATGTAATGAATGATAACAATCAACCAACCACGCTTGAATATATCTTGGCCTCCATGCGAGCCCGTCTGTGTGTTCTCGCTCCTCGTCTCTCTCAAGGAACGGTGGGTTGGCTCTTTGCCGTCAATTGAGATCGGTTTGCTCACACTCCTGTCCCACATGTCAGTGATATGCCAAGAGGAGGTGCGTTGACCGGCTGGCCATACGCGTACTTGGTTTTGCACCTTCATACTACTCCTCCCTCCGTCACAGTTTACAGGGCGCGCTTCATTATGATGCATTTCTCTCAATGCATTTCCACCACCAGAGAGACTTTAGACGCGTTTGGTTTAATGCTCAATTAATTAGGGCATGGTAACCACAATCAAGTCCACAATTTTCTCTCCATGTACTGTACTACTACAGAGTGGAGTAAGTGCATGCATGTGTGTACCCGGGGTGGAAGCACTCCATGCATGTGTGTACGCATTATTCCCTCTAGTAATAGACGCCGTGCTATAACTACCAATGCTATTTTTTAGGCCGATCGCTAGTCGCCTTGGTCCCACAGATTTATTTTCTTTTTTCTGAAGCGCGCTGTATAAACAGTGACGGATGGAGTAGTATGAGCGGATTCAAAGAAGAGCGTATTGATGGTTGCTTCTTAAGAGCAACTTACAGTGGGAAAGGTGGGGCTTATGATTTGACTGCTCATTACTCACTATTAACGTGGCGCAATGACCGGGCTGAGTCTCCCATGCGGTTGTGCACTACCCCCTCAGTTCTTAAATATACTCTGGAGTATTTGTCTTTCTAGAGATTTCAACGAGTGACTACTCAAATATTTGTCTTTTTAGAGATTTCAAATGGACTAGCACATAGGGATGTATATAGACATATTTTGGAGTGTAGATTCACTCATTTTGCTCCGTATGTAGTCATTTGTTGAAATCTCTAGAAAGACGAATAGAATATTTAGGAACGGAGGGAGTACACATACGAAGCAAAATGAGTGAATCTACACTCTAAAATATGCCCGTTTGAAATTTGTAAAAAGACAAATATTTAGGAACGAAGGAGTATAATTTTGTGCATGGCACATGGACCCGGATGATGAAGAGGCTTCTGGCAATGCTATCAAGCTTCCATAATTTGTTTACATAATTGACGTACTATACAAATAATTTTCCAGCAACATGAAATTGTACAATGGTGTGAGCTTTCAGCTTTTGTTTCGCGTGTGTTGCCATCGATGCTCTTTCGGAAACAATAAAAAACTAACTTCCTTGCTAATGCATGTCAATTATTAGTAGATCAGAGCTAATCCATGCTTTCATTGGCAGCAACGTCCCCCCAGCTCTGTCTAAATCAACAAGGCATGTTGGGAAAAAAGTAGCTGTCTGGAGCATGCAACATTCCGATCATTTTGTGCAGTTCCACTAAAATAGAGCTGAGCGTCCCTGTTCCAAAGATATTAAGTGTGATTATGATAATAGAGGACTGCTGATGAAACAATAAACACACAAATAGAAGCGGTCACCTTTGCAGTCTCTCTTAAGACTAACTAGTTGGAGAAGATTAGGCTCGGAGTTGGATGAGGAGGATAGAGCAAAACCAATCTCCCTTTGTGTAGTCGCACTGAAATGTAGAGACGTTGCCCGTGTGACATTTTAGTACAACTGCACAAAACACTCTTAAGAAAAAAGTGATTTGTGCAGTTCACCAAAAGGTCGCAATAGCAACGAGTAGAAAGGAAACAATTACTGGCCAATAACAGTTGATGACACATGCGACGACAAAAAATAAGCATATTCCTTGTCCTAAGGGAAGATAACAACACGGTTGTGTTTGTCTAAAACGGTGTGGGGACGAGAATGCAATATGGAAAGTACGCCGGATGAGCTACGTTTTGGGCAAAGAACTATGGAAGATCCACATGCAGCAACGTGGGAAGACGGGCAGTGGAGCAAGGCCGGAGGGGATACCTGGAGGTCGTCGGGATGTAACTAGGTGAGCGGCGGCGGGCGGAATCTGCGAGCAGGTGGCGTAGGCCCTACCGCGCCGAAGCTTGGTCAGAGAGAACAGCGTGTACCGCAGATCGGGACGTGCTGCCTCGGCACTGTCAAACGGAGAAACGATGCACTTCCTCCCTTTCCCCCGGCGGACGGGATGCGGTCGGATCAGTGACCAATGGTGAGAGAGAGAGAGGCCACCGCACTCCCTTTCCCCCGGCGGACGGGATGCGGCCGAATCAGTGACCAACGGTGAGAGAGAGAGAGGCCACCGCAGCCTTGTGTGAGATACTCTGAAGAGCGACAAACCAGGCAGGCAGGCTCCATTGTATATATTGAGCGGACTACCTTTTTCTCCATAAAAATCATTTTATATTCTGTGTACGTGCCATTGAGCGCTATAACTTTATTTAAAAATAACGCGGCAACGCGTCAAGTCGAACTTTGTTTCGTGCACGCGTGGTACACGACCTCCCTAGGTAAACAACCGCTACAGGCATTCAAATTAGCACGTGGGCTGCCATTTCGTAAAGAAATGAGCTCCACCGTGTACCCACGCGGGTGTGGCTGGGCACGAAGCGTGAGTACGTGCACGGTGCACCTATTCTCTTCTTGTATACGTACACCACCTACGTGGGGTTGTGTGAGAGAGATACAAACCTAGAGAGATATAGTGTGTTGGTTCTTGAGAGTTTTTTTTGGGGGGGGGGGGTCAATCAAAAAATGTAACATATGCAATGTGTGTGAAATAGAGTCCTGGATATAACATATATATAGAGGGGGCGATCCACGAGAAGAGAGTGGAGGTATCATCGGCTTGAGGTGTCCATAGAATCGAAGAGAGGGATGATGTGTGTGTGTGTGTGTGTGCGCGCGTGCGATCGATAAAGAGTGCCATCGAATTTGTGTGTGCCCACGTCAAAGATATAGAGTGGCTGGCCTACTGGAACGTGAGATGGGACATGTGCAGTTTGTCTCTGTGGCATGGATACCTACCTGCAGCGCTCGACTATCGGTGTGTGGTGGGGGAAGAGGGAGGCCCAATTAACTATAGAGGTACAATTGCTGGTACATGTGTGGAGGAGGAGAGAGGCCTACCTCATGTATTAAGGAGATCGATCTGCCTCATGTATTAAGGGAGATCGATTGGCATCCATGCATATGTGCAGGAGAGGAATAAGGTTGGGAGAGAGACAGAGCTAGAGTGTTGGAGGGGGTGGTAGTGGAGTTGCTTCTAACAAATGGTGGGATAGGCTTGCTAGACAAACGGAGGGCACGCCCGCAATATCAACAAGAGAGGAGATGGCTGCTTGTTGTCTGTGCACGTGCGTGTGAGAGACGGGTCAGGAGGCATGCACGAATGATGAGG
Organism: Triticum aestivum; assembly: GCF_018294505.1. Lineage (NCBI taxonomy): Eukaryota > Viridiplantae > Streptophyta > Magnoliopsida > Poales > Poaceae > Triticum > Triticum aestivum. Next base: position 352,267,222 of record NC_057811.1, on the reverse strand, counting down.
GGGGACGATGTGGCTGTGGTAAGCAGACGTAACTACATAGGAAGATCAATCGCCCTTTGTTAGAGAAAGGAGAGACATAACTTGTGAGCTACGTCGATCGATGGGGGGTAGTTAAAGTCGATCTAGGTATATGTTGGGAGATCGATCGGTATACATGCATGTGTGTGTTAGAAGCAAATGAGGCACGAGGAGAAGGATAGACAGAGAGGGATGCATGTAGGAGGTGGTACGAGAGGCATACTATATCGAGGGGGGAGCAGTGTGCGAGTACGAGAACGATGAAAAGAATGGTGGGAGTGAGGCATGGACGGTGACAAGAGAAGAGGGGAAGCTTGTGTTTGTGCTAGGCACACCTGGCTAGAGAGGCATATCGAATTATACAGCAAGCACAAGAGAAAGTTAGCGCTAGCTACACAGATAAGAGGGTTGTGTGGGTGTAAAAGATGAATAGAGATCATATATACTTCATTATAAAAAGCGAATTCGGATATTTGAAGAATTTATCATAGTGTTTCAAACTGACGCATGTGTGAATATATATAACGGTGATACACATGGTGTGGTTATGAACATGTTATACTACATTTAATATATTTTATCTCTATTCTTATAAAAAAACGGAGTTGTTGATGATGGTGTGCTTGCCATCCTGCATTATAGGCCGTCCGATTTATATCTGGCGGATAGCAAGGAAACTATGATGGTTGAAGTTGGCAACAATCATGATTGTAGATTCTTATTGAATTAGAGAAACGAATTCAAATTTAGTTCGAATTGCAGCGGTAGTATAAACATTTGGAATGCACCAAAATGTTGGTATGAGTAGGTTAAATGGATTATACAGCAAGCGAAAAAATTTAATCGGACATAACATGGATTCATACTCATACTCCCTCCTTCCATCTATATAGGGCGTAATGAGATTTTTAAGACCGCCTTTGACTATTGACAAGATTAATAGTACATGACATGCACAATGTGAAAATTATATCATTGAAAGAACCTTTCATAGACGAATTTAACGGTGTGCTTTGTGTAAGTTGCATGTCATATATCATTGCTCTAATATTTGGTCAAAGTTAGCATCGAAAAACGCATTAGGCCCTATATAGATGGAAGGAGGGAGTAGCTTTGAATAGCATTTGTATAGTAAAACGGGGCAAGACTCTCTCTTTGTGTGGTGTGAATAGTTTTATTTTTTTCGTTTTCTTTTTGGTTGAGGGAAGTGCGAATTGATTTGGTACGTACAAGTACAATATTACTACACGTTAGGCTTGTCCCTAAAATTCAACCCACGTCTTGTTATATCCCGAAAATTCAGATATCGTGCTCCCAAAACTGGCGCCTTCACAACCCGCGCCTTGCTATCCCGAAATTACAACGCGCGCGAAAACTCCCTCCAGCTGGTAAATCCCGACACGCGAAATCCCCCTTCTAACCCTTAGCCGAAAGGGCCGCTAGTTCAAATCAGTGGGGGGTACTTTTGTAACACACCCTACATTTTGGACAAGCGCGTCCCTAAGTCATGCTTCACCCCCTCCCATCGCCCCCTTTTCTCCATTCGAAATCCCAGGCCGCCATAACCTCTCCGCTCCAGCCGCGAAACCCCACCCTCCTCCATCCGCCACGTCACCGCTGCCCAGCCGAAGCCTCTTCCCCGACGACGTCGTCCACCGCAACAGCTCGACGTCCCTCGTCCACCTCCCCGGATGAGGATCCGTCGTCCATCTCGCCGTCCCGCCGGTTCAGCCGTCCCGTCCTCCACCTGCAAGGAGCTGCTCCGACAATCGCCTCATCTATCGCGGCTGCTCCATCCCCACGGCGCCACCTTAACCTGCTCCACCGGAACTGCAGCATCCTCACCGACTCCTCGGACAAAGCCGAGGCCTACTCGGCACCACCAAAGAGGTTGTACACTCATCGCGTCGCACCTTCTCCTTAACTCGACCTCCCGGCGTCGACGGTGCTCCATCCCGCACCCCCATGGAGCGGCTACCTTGAAGCCGGGCGCCGCGGGCGACATCTCCACAGCGGCTCTCCCCCAGTGCGAGGCCCCTTCGGCGGCAGCGTCCATACCAGCCGGATCTGCTGCTGCTGCTCCGGCTCTCGCTCGATCGCTTGCTCGCCCAGCTACTGCTGCTGCTCTCCCCCTCGCTCGTGCTGCTGCTCTACTCCGATTAAGCCACACTTCAGTCGACTGAATCGACTTTTGGGTCAGTCGATTTTCAGGGGTTGGGGGGCTCGCCGGAGTTAAGGATGAACCACCCGCAGCGGGGACGGGGGCTCGCCGGAGAGGTACCCCACTATCTATCTTAGGGTTCAGGGTGGGGGCGGGGGGCCTAGAGGGCTGGCCGGGGCGACGGTGGCGAGTTGTTTCGGGGCGGCGAGGCGGCGCTGGGGCCGGCGGCGAGGCCGGTGGTGGTTGGCGGCTCAGGGGGTGCAGGTTGAAGATGAACTGCAGGCCCTCCCTAAACTACATGTCAAGTGCCTCTCTGCTACCATTGCGTTCAGTTTCGACAGTAGCATTCAGATTCCACAGTAAATTTCAGTTTTGACAGTTAAGTTCAGAGTCAACAGTTTTTACCTCATCTGTTGTAGTCAGGTGGTTTTTGGTGATGTTAATTTTACATCCATTTTACATCATCTATTGGAGATGCTATTAGAATCCCACTTGAGATTGACGATGTATGTCTTGTGCTGCTTCAGCCTTGACGTCTTACGGCTCACCGGAGCTGCTCCAACGACAGAACGATCCATCACAACAGAGCAGTGCCCTGGACGCCGTCTACAGATTCCTCAGATCTTCCTCCACACCTCCGACAGACACCTGCCTCAACTGCTTCAGCGATGAACCCAATAATGTTGAGGTCGACACGGCTATGGCAAAGAGGTTGTACACTTGTTGCATCACTTATTACTATACATTCACGTCGATCCATTAGGGCTATTTTTGTTCAATGGAAAAACGTCGATCCACTGGTTGTTACCATCACTCTAAATTTCTGCATGCTCTCCTTACATAATCTCACCATATTTTTTTCGTATGCATGTCAGATATTGTACACAGTCATGCTGAACATGTAGAGAAAAAGAGAAGAGTTTTGCGCGGCAATACAATGTCATGCAGACATCGCTCCATGGTGGGTTCAATGGCAAACCCTCCCCACCCCTCTCCAGATTGTAATCCAGAGGAAGATATCTGTTCTGAGGCGCATTCAGACGCCGCTGACCACTCCTATTTACCCCCGAAGGTGTTTGCTCTACCTTGGCATGATGATGTTAGTCATATCATGCATATGTTGCCTTGCAGTGCCTCCTTTTGACATCATATATGTCATCTGCTTAGTTTAGACATGTTCTGTAATGCCACCTGTTTAGTTTCCATATCATATATGGGAATTATGCAGTCTCATGTCTTTTAGCCAGCCATAATATATGTGAAATGTGCAATGCCATCCTGTTTAACCAGGCATCATATATTTGATTGATATCTTGCCCATCCTTTTCTTCATTACATTTCCATTTGTCGACAATGTTTGTACATTAAACTACTCTTCCTGTGAATCAGCCATTTGGGTGGGAGATGGAAAAATCTGGAGTGAAAACAAGGCCTTCAGAGCAGACAGTGCTACCTATCGAAGCAGATCTCTTGTTGGGTCCCGATAGCTCCTCAGAGATGGATTCAGAGACAGATGACCAGTCCTATTCCCCCACTGAGGTGTATGCTCTAACTTGGCACGGTTATACTGCTCATATCATGCATACGGTGTCTTGCATTGCATAGTTTAGACATCATATACACAATATTCAACACCCTGTTCTTAGTTCAGACATCATATCGAATGCCCTCTGTTTAGCATATAAATCACATATGTGAATTAAATGATGCGGTCCTGGTTACTTAGATAACATGTAGGTGAATTATGTCATGCGATCCTGTTTAGTTATTCATCATATCGTTGAATTGTGTTATGCTATGCTATCCAGTTTAGATAGACATCATATATGTGAAATTATGTCATGCTATCCGTTTTAGTTAAACAATATACATGTCAACTATTTCATGCCCTCTTTTTTCCACACTATCTATTGCATCTGTCTCTCATCCAATGTCTGTACATTCAACTATGTTTCCTGTTTATTAGCCATTTGAATTGGAGCGGGTGATGCCAGTATCTAGCGGACTAAAAACACGGTCTTCAAATAAAACTGTGCTACCTCTTGGTGGAGATAGCACCCCGGTTGTACATGCACAAGAACCAGCCCTACCACACATAACCCAAACTCTCGCAGAATGTACCCCTACTGCGATGGACAGAGAACCAGCTTCACCCAATCTAACCCCAACCCCAGCCGATAGTAACCCAGTTCCTGTTGACACAGCACAATCTCCACCACAGAGCTCCCAAACAAGAGCAGTTAGTAAGGCAGCTCCAGTGCCCAAAGGGCCAGTACTGTCACGGCGAACCCCAACTCCACCAGTTAGTACGCCTATTCCTTTGGAGGAAGCACAACGAGCTAGTCGTAGTTTAACATCTATCGCATTTGATGTTGTTAAATCGTATGTGCATATCTTCCCATCTTGGAAATGTTATACTGAAGATGAAGGAAAATGCCAGTTGCAGGTGTTTGTCCAAGAGTTATGTGTAAGTAATGTTATTCATGGCAATTACTTTGCTTCGTCCCATACATCCTACCTCCATGATGGTTATAATACAGCAAATTTTCCCATTTTTCTCTATAGAGAAGGACCGATTTGCAAACTCAGGATGAGGTAACCTGTGCTAATACCTCTACTATCTTCAAGAATACTTGGTGGCAGTATCGGAATTACCTGAAGAAAACGTACTTCACCGGCAAAGAAACTCATCAAATTCCCTTACGTTCTCCTGAGACACATTTACTGGACGATGACTGGGAACGCTTTGTTCTGTACTGGTCCCGAACCAAGAATGTGGTAAGGTCTATGAGCTCATTTTCTATTTTTAAGTATTATATTCTTGCGTCTTACTGTACTCTGTTCATGTAGAACAAGTGCCTAAACCTGAAGAACAACTGTTCTAATTTAAGATTCCATTGCTATCATAGTTCAAAAAAGCGCTAGGCGTTAATTGTGCGTTTTGCCACCGCCGTGCGCTTTACTGACCAAAGCGCATGCTTATGCGCAGTTATGCACAGATTATGTGTAGTTATGCGCAATGTGTTTTGCCAACGCCTAGAGCCTAGGCGTGCTTAAGCGCTCGCTTAGGCACGCCTTTTTTAACTATGATTGTTGTGCTCTTATATCACTGTATTTACTCATACAAACTTATTTTTAAATTGAAGGATCCAATCGAAACTCCAATGGCACAGCAGGTATGTTCACGCATGTTTCTTTAACAGGTTTGCTCTTATCAATAGCTCTGTTGATTTCAATTTCAATTGTGTATATAGTTGACTTTCATATCATGCACATTACTAGAATCACAACAGAGCCAATAGTGTTGTTGTATATGTAGACCCGTGGTACCCATCTGAAATCTTGTTGTTCCGTGTAGTTTCCCACGCTTTGTATTCTTTCACTGCTGCTTTGTCTTGAACTGATATGATTTGAACCGTGTCTCTATTTTGATTTGGCAAGACAATGAAGTGACCATAGGACATAGATATATGTTTGTTTGATGCTTTTATTATGTACTAGTACTTGGCAATAGAAGACTTGGTAGTTTAATCTTGTCCACCTTACTAATGAACTGGTTCACCGAAATGAGTTTTATATACTAGTACATGCTAAACTTGTTATGTGTTTGCTTGTTTCTTCTTTTAGAATGCTGACAGAATATTGGGGAAGAGTGCCTTATTAAGCAATGGTAAAGGAAGTAATGCAGATAAGGTTCAAGATAGTGACACATCCTTGTTGTTCTCCAACAAAGCAGATAAAACAGCTAAGGAAGACTATCTTGCAGACAGCGAGACAACCCCAAAGTCCTGTCTTGGTTTAGTGTTCGAGTTAATGGCCACTACCGCTTGCACAAGCTATTCAAACTCACTGTCTGAATCGGTTCGGTTTCTTGAGTCTCAACTACAAGCTGAAAGACATCGATCAGCTGTGCTATGACAAGAAGCGGAAGGACTGCGGAAGTCCCTGGAGCATTCAGATGCATACTTTCTGGTGCAACAGCAAGCGTTGGAGGATTTTAGCGCCAAACAGGACAAAGCTAATCAGCTTGCTAAGCTTATTGCCAGCATGGTGGATACCCAAGATAACATTTCTTGAGCTCTTCTGAAGTTGTTTCAGTTATGCTCTTGTTTGGCTGCCGCGTTTATTTGCACTGGTGGCCAATTTTGACGGCCAGTGTATGTAATGTGCTGCTTTGTTCCCTATATTTGCACTGGTGGCGAACTTTGATGCCCAGTGGATGTAATATGTGTAATAGCGGTAATAGGCTAGCGTTAATTGCTTGCTTATTTATTTCCTTATTGTCTTGTTTAGTTGTTTGCTTGTAGTCACTGCAGTTCTTTTTCTGTTTTTTTCTAGTGGCCACAATAGCCTATTTTTGGTAACTAGGCCAAAATAATCATGGCAACACACGAACTGTTGTAACCATGGGCCTCCTGCAGGCCGTATGATCCATGGGCCTTCGTCCGGCCGTAGGATCCATCGGCCTTCTATACGGGCCTTAGGGTCCATGGGCCTTCTACGGGCCGTAGGGTCCATGGGCCTTCTACGGGCCGTACGATCCATGGGCCTTCTACGGGCCGTACTATCCATGGGCCTCATACGGGCCGTAGGATCCATGGGCCTTCTACAGGGCGTATCATCATTTCTCCAATCATGGGCCGTACTATTTGTGGACCATAACTGGTCGTTAATAGGCCGTATTTGATAACTCTATGAAAACAGCCCAACGGGTTTTTTTACATGAAAACGGCCCAACGTATTAACGGTCCGCAAACGGGCCGACTGTAACGACGGGCTGAATTTGGCCCACAAGCAGAAAATGACAGTAACGGGCCGTATGTAACCAAATTCTGCAAATGAGCCCAAGAATCAATGGGCCCTGAGAAGGCCAAAAGATAACTTGGGCTGGAAACGGCCCAATGGAATAACGGGCCGTTAATGGGTATAAAGTGATACACTGTACATTACGGGCCAGTTTCACCACGGGCCGTTAATGGGCCAAGAGTTACAAAGGTCCTCATATGGGCCGAAAGAAGTCATGGGCCACACATGGGCCGGAAGTTAAAACGGGCTGAATCATATTGGACGGCCCAGATGACGCTACTGGGCCTAATTCGGATAGGGCATAACGGGCCCTGGGTTAGCGGGATGTAAATGGGCTATATGCGAACAGGCCATTAACAGGCTTTCCGTGGGCCGGGCCGCCACCTTTTGACCAAGTCAAACGGGCCGGCCTTTTCACAGGAATGGGCCTCTGTTGGGCCGTGCCACGTGTCGCCGTATCATAGGCGCCTTCGGTCCAATGAGCGGATGACATCTGTCCCAACGGTGAGCCGACATGTGTTTCCTCCAGCCAATGATGATTTTACACGTGGAAAATCCCCATTGGTCGGGGCTGTTAACGGGTTATCGGATCCAAAACCCGACCCGATAGCTTAACGGCGTCCCGTTACGGTGGATGCCATGTGTCGGTCACCCTTGACGAAAGCACTTCTGTGACGCGCGATTTATCGTCATGGAAGTGGACACTTCCATGATGATAATTTTGGTAATGTCATGGCACACTTCTACGACAGCACAGGTATGACTATCTTGATTCTGTCATAAAATCGTCATGGATGTACATGCATGACAAAAAAGGCGACCTACTGTGACAAACACGTATCATCACGGAAGTGTATTTTTTTGTAGTGCATTATTCCACACTTGCTATTTATAATATTTAGTAATATATTCTAACTTCATGATAACATCACCTACTTTTATATTTTAGCTCCCCGATATCATACAAAGTTATCCACTTCATACCCACAATGTAGTTTTATTTCTCGTTGCTAGTTGGAAGGAAACGTTCGGTGTACGTAGAGTCGTATCAGTTGCAGATATGGCTTGAGAGAATATTGATCTTAACTTTAGCTCCTTATGGGTTCGACACTCCATACTTATCACTTCCACCTTTGGAAATTGCTACGATGATTCCTTGCACTTGGGGATAATCAAGCTCTTTTCTGGCACCGTTGCCGGGTAGCAATAGCGTGGTGTTCATATACTCGTGTGTGCTTGTTTGCTTCCTTCATTAAGTAGATTTTGTTTCTATTTAGTTGTGGGTGAAACATACAAAAAAATTAAAAGAATGCAAATACAAAAAATTATTACTTGCCTCTCATGCCTAAAAAGTTTTTCGAAAAGAGAAGTGATTGGAAAGTTATGCATTGAAGAAGTGAGGGTCGACCTTGAGCACTTGTGTTCATGCTCACGGAAACAATGTAGAACTTTTCATGGAAGTTTCTCTGTAAATAATTATCCCCTTGTATATATACATTGTTTTATAAAAATAATGTGCCAAGCTTTGGTTTTAGGATGATTAGATTGCTTGTTTACTATGTGCAGAACAAAAACAGAAACTTTGGCTGTAGCGCGTGATTTTACATTTCTTACTGGAATGTAAAATGGATCTGAAACTGTTTGCACATTACTTCTGTACAAATTAGTCAAATTTTCAAATTTATTTCATCATTTTTGGATTTACAGAAATTTGCTAAACTTCCATATTACTACAGACTGTCCTGTTTTTGACAGATTCTGTTTTTCGCGTGTTGTTTGCTTATTTTGATGAATCTATGGCTAGTATCGGGGGGTATGAACCATATAGAAGTTGGAATACAGTAGGTTTAACACCAATATAAATAAATAATGAGTTCATTACAGTACCTTAAAGTGGTAGTTTGCTTTATTACACTAACGGATCTCACAAAGTTTTTGTTAAAGTTTTGTGTGGATGAAGTGTTCGAAGATCGAGGAGCTATCAATATGAGAAGAATAAAGAGGGGCAAGAGTTCAATATTGGGGATGATCTAGGCACCCCAAGTAAATATTTCAAAGGATACTCAAGCATCTAAGCTTGGGGATGCGCCGGTTGGCACCCATCTTTCTTCTTCAACAAATATCGGTACACCTCGGTTTTTGTTTTGTTCACATGATTGGTGTCCTTTGTGTTTTTGTTTTTCCTTTAAGAACCATGCTAGTATGAGATAGCCCTTCATTGATTGATAGAATACTTCATGTGCTTCACTTATATCTTTTAAGTATGATCTTATAGAATTGCTCTTTGTGCTTCACTTAAATCTTTTGGAAATTGCTACGATGATTCCTTGCACTTGGGGATTATCAGTGGGCGGGCTAAAATCCGAATCCCGACCCACGATTTTGATCCGGAGTTTGAGGAATCGCCGAGGTCACCAGTTCAGGATCAACAAGGTCCTGAAGACTTCCGGGCTCAATGCCTGATCGAATGTTCGGGGGACATGAAGTCTCTCCATGAGGATGGGTGTCCGGCTCACAGGGCTTGGAAATATGAACATAGTCAGTGCTTAACTTAGGGGGAGAAGCGTTCTCAGCTCGTTCCTCAACGACCGCTACCAGATGGGTGATCGGTGGGGACTTGATTTTCCTCTGATCGGGTTTAAGCCCAATTCGACCATAGTTTGTTGCAACCCCCAGGGCAGCGATGCGATCTAGCAGCTCGTTCAAGCACGAGACATCTGCCGGATCCATCCTTTCGGAGTGTTCGAGGCTGATGCGGAAATGATGTTTGGCAATTGTGGGGGCCGCCATTGGCTTTACGGCCGAGCGGGCGCCCATGGTAAAACCGCCGAGCTAGAGGACATGTCCTGGAGTTAGGGACCTTCCAGAATTAATATCGTCATTAATGACAAGGCGAGCCATCGATCCTTCTATCGACAACACAAAGGAATTCTCAATGAAAGCACCAATGTCGGTGTCAAAACCGGCTGATCTCGGGTAGGGGGTCCCGAACTGTGCGCCTGAGGATCGAAGGTAACAAGGAACAGGGGGAACACGATGTTAACCCAGGTTCGGGCCCTCTTAATGGAGGTAAAACCCTACTTCCTGCTTGATTATCTTTGATGAGTATAGGGGTTACAAGAGTTGATCTACCTCGAGATCGTAATGGCTAAACCCTAGCTGTCTAGCCTATATGAATACTGATAGTCCCTACGAGCTAAACCCTCCGGTTTATATATACACCGGGGGGCCTAGGTTGTACAGAGTCAGTTCGTGGAAGAAGGAAATTACATATCCGGACACCAATCTTGCTACCCAAGCATAGGAGACTCCTTCCCGGACACGGGAGAAAGCCCTGTGCTTTGTATCTTCATGACCCATCAGTCCGGCCTATATCCAGTAGCCCGGACACCCGAGGACCCCCTAATCCAGGACTCCCTCAGCCGCGCCCCTTCCCGTTATCCAATTCGGACAGCCCATGGGGAGGGGGGGCTTGCGCCACCCCTTGCGGGCCCTTCTCTCTCACCCTATGGCCTGTGTAGGCCCATTACTTCCTCGGGGGGTTCTAATAACCCCTCGGTACTCTTAAAAATACCCGAACCACTCCGAAACCATTCCGGAGTCCGAATACCATCATCCAATATATCAATCTTTACCTCTCGACCATTTCGAGACTCCTCGTCATGTCCGTGATCTCATCCGGAACTCCAAACAATCTTCGGTCACCAAAACACATAACTCATCATACAAATCGTCATCGAACGTTAAGCGTGCGGACCATACGGGTTCGAGAACTATGTAGACATGACCGAGACACATCTCCGATCAATAACCAACAGCAGAACCTGGATGCTCATATTGGTTCCTACATATTCGACGAAGATCTTTATCGGTCAAATCGTAATGACAACATACATCATTCCCTTTGTCATCGATATGTTACTTGCCAGAGATTCGATCGTCGGTATCATCATACCTAGTTCAATCTCGTTACCGGCAAGTCTCTTTACTCGTTCCGTAATGCATCATCCCGTAACTAACTCATTAGTCACATTGCTTTCAAGGCTTATCATGATGTGCATTACCGGGAGGGCCCAGAGATACCTCTCCGATACTCGGAGTGACAAATCCTAACTCGATCTATGCCAACCCAACAAACACCTTCGGAGACACCTGTAGATCATCTTTATAATCACCCAGTTACGTTGTGATGTTTGATAGCACACAAGGTGTTCCTACGGTATTCGGGAGTTGCATAATCTCATAGTCAAAGGAATATGTATAAGTCATGAAGAAAGCAATAGCAATAAAACTTAACAATTATTATTCTAATCTAACGGATGGGTCTTGTCCATCACATCATTCTCCTAATGATGTGATCCCGTTCATCAAATGACAACACATGTCTATGGTCAGGAAACTTAACCATCTTTGATTAACGAGCTAGTCAAGTAGAGGCGTACTAGGGACACATTGTTTTGTCTGTGTATTCACACATGTATCAAGTTTCTAGTTAATATAATTCTAGCATGAATAATAAACATTTATCATGATATAAGGAAATATAAAAAACAACTTTATTATTGCCTCTAGGGCATATTTCCTTCAGTCTCCCACTTGCACTAGAGTCAATAATCTAGATTCCATTGTAATGATTCTAACACCCATGGAGTCTTGGTGCTGGTCATGTTTTTCTCATGGAAGAGGCTTAGTCAATGGGTCTGCAACATTCAGATCCATATGTATTTTGCAAATCTCTATTTCTCCCTCCTTGACTTGATCGCTAATGGAGTTGAAGCGTCTCTTGATGTGTTTGGTTCTCTTGTGAAATCTGGATTCCTTTGCTAAGGCAATTGCTCCAGTATTGTCACAAAATATTTTCAGTGGACCCGATGCACTAGGTATTACTCCTAGATCGGATATGAACTCCTTCATCCAGACTCCTTCATTTGCTGCTTCCAAAGCATCTATGTACTCCGCTTCACACGTAGACCCCGCCACGACGCTCTGCTTGGAACTACACCAACTGATAGCTCCACCATTCAATATAAATACATATCCAGTTTGCGACTTAGAGTCATTTGTATCAGTGTCAAAGCTAGCATCAACGTAACCATTTACGACAAGCTCTTTGTTACCTCCATAAACGAGAAATATATCCTTAGTCCTTTTCAGGTATTTCATGATGTTCTTGACCGCTATCTAGTGATCCACTCTTGGATTGCTTTGGTACCTCCCTGCTAAAATTATAGCAAGGCACACATCAGGTCTGGTAAACGGCATTGCATACATGATAGAACCTATGGCTGAAGCATAGAGAATGACTTTCATTTCTCTTTATCTTCTGCAGTGGTCGGACATTGAGTCTGACTCAACTTCACACCTTGTAACACAGGCAAGAACCATTTATTTGACTGATCCATTTTGAACTTCTTCAAAACTTTATCAAGGTATGTGCTTTGTGAAAGTCAAATTAAGCGTCTTGATCTATCTCTGTAGATCTCGATGCCCAATATATAAGCAGCTTCACCGAGGTCTTTCATTAAAAAATTCTTATTCAAGTATCCTTTTATGCTATCCAGAAATTATATATCATTTTCAATCAACAATATGTCATCCACATATAATATTAGAAATGTTACAGAGCTCCCACTCACTTTCTTGTAAAAACAGGCTTCTCCAAAAGTCTGTATAAAACCATATGCTTTGATCAGACTATCAAAGCGTATATTCCAACTCCGAGAGGCTTGCACCAGTCCATAAATTGGTCGCTGGAGCTTGCACACTTTGTTAGCACCTTTAGGATCGACAAAACCTTCTGGTTGCATCATATACAACTCTTCTTTAAGAAATCCATTAAGGAATGTAGTTTTGACATCCATTTGCCAAATTTCATAATCATAAAATGTGGCAATTGCTAACATGATTCAGACAGACTTAAGCATCGCTACGGGTGAGAAGGTATCATCGTAGTAAACTCCTTGAACTTGTCGAAAACTTTTCGCAACCAGTCGAGCTTTGTAGACAGTAACATTACCATGAGCGTCAGTCTTCTTCTTGAAAATCCATTTATTTTCTCATCCGGCAAGTCAACCAAAGTCCACACTTTGTTCTCATACATGGATCCCATCTCAGATTTCATGGCCCTAAGCTATTTCGTGGAATCTGGGCTCATCATCGCTTCCTCATAGTTCGAAGGTTCATCATGGTCTAGTAACATGACTTCCAGAACAGGATTAACGTACCACTCTGGTATGGAACGTCCTCTGGTTAACCTACGAGGTTCAGTAGTAACTTGATCTAAATTTCATGATCATCATCATTAGCTTCCTCCCTAAATGGTGTAGGCATCACTGGAACTGATTTCTGTGATGAACCACTTTCCAATTCAAGAGAAGGTACAACTAAATCATCAAGTTCTACTTTCCTCCCACTCACTTCTTTCAAGAGAAACTCCATCTCTAGCAAGGATCCATTCTTAGCAACAAGTATCTTGCCTTCGGATCTATGATAGAAGGTGTACCCAACAGTTTCTTTTGAGTATCCTATGAAGACGCACTTCTCCGATTTGGGTTCGAGCTTATCAGGCTGAAGCTTTTTCACATAAGCATCGCAACCCCAAACATTAAGAAACGACAACTTAGGTTTCTTGCTAAACCACAGTTCATATGGTGTCGTCTCAACGGACTTAGATGGTGCCCTATTTAACGTGAATGCAACCGTCTCTAAAGCATAACCCCAAAACGATAGTGGTAAATCGGTAAGAGACATCATAGATTACGCTGTGGTGTTCTAGGTGGCGTGAGTTGTGAAACTATTCCACATTGTTTCAAATGAAGACCAAACTCGTAACTCAAATATTCGCCTCCGCGATCAGATCGTAGAAACTTTATTTTCTTGTTACGATGATTTTCCACTTCACTCTGAAATTCTTTGAACTTTTCAAATGTTTCAGACATATGTTTCATTAAGTAGATATACCCATATCTGCTCAAATCATCTGTGACGGTCAGAAAATAATTATACCCGTCGCGAGGCTCAAAACTCATTGGACTGCATACATCAGTATGTATTATTTCCAATAAGTCTGTGGCTCGCTCCATTGTTCTGGAGAACGGAGTCTTAGTCATCTTTCCCATGAGGCATGGTTCGCAAACATCAAGTGATTCCAAAATCCCATCAGCACAGTGGCGGATCTACAGTTGGTCATTGGTGTACAGATGTACACCCAAATCTTTTGGCTAGAAACTTTATATATGGTGTATACTGTAAGAAGGGAGAGCACGAGAGAGAGACTATATCCATTCATCTGTTGAGTGAGTACAGTGCGGCCACTATGCTAACTACCTCCGTAGCTAACTCGTCTAGCTAGCTAAGCACATGCAGCCATGCAACATGAGACTAGGGATAGTAAATATCGCGGTCGTTACCTATAGGACGAGAGGACGAGTTATACATCAGTCTACACCTACGGATGTCATCAGCACCAGGTAATTAGCATTATTCTTGCCCATTGTCTTTAGATGCATTGTATATTAAAATAGCAGCTCTCCTAAGTTGAATGGTGGACGGCACAAAGGTTGCTGTCGCCGGCCCGAGTTCTAATCTCCACATTCTCTTATAAGAATAAGACAGGGGGCTTCTTTCCCTCTGTTCTCAGTCTTATTTTGTATTGTATATTAATGGCCATGTGATCCCCAACCGTACTATTATGTAGTAAATAATCCTTGTTTTTTTATCATTTCTATAAGGTATTATCGTTTTGATGAAAAAAAGTTCTTGCTACATGAACATTTTAGATATTAGATCTCTTTTTTGGGAAACCCCCAATTTTTTTTGAATTACCAAGTATGAGATCCTGGATCCGCCACCGCATCAGCATGGAGTTTCTTCATGCGCTTTACACCAATATGACCTAAACGGCAGTGCCACAAATAAGTTGCACTATCATTATTAACTTTGCATCTTTTGGCATCAATATTATGAATATGTGTATCACCACGATCGAGATTCAACAAAAATAGACCACTCACCAAGGGTGCATAACCATAAAAGATATTACTCGTATAAATAGAACAATCATTATTCTCTGATTTAAATGAATAACCATCTCACATCAAACAAGATCCAGATATAATGTTCATGCTCAACGCTGGACCAAATAACCATTATTTAGTTCTAAAACTAATCTTGAAGGTAGATGTAGAGGAAGCGTGCCGACGGTGATCACATCGACCTTGGAACCATTTCCGACGCGCATCGTCACCTCGTCCTTAGCCAATCTTCGTTTAATCCATAGCTCCTGTTTCGAGTTGAAAGTACGAGCAACAGAACCAGTATCAAATACCCAGCCGCTACTACGAGCATTAGTAAGGTACACATCAATAACATGTATATCAAATATACCTTTCACTTTGCCATCCTTCTTATACGCCAAATACTTGGGGCAGTTCCGCTTCCAGTGACCAGTCCCTTTGGAGTAGAAGCACTCAATTTCAGGCTTAGGTCCAGACTTGGGATTCTTCCCGGGAGCAGCAACTTGCTTGCTATTCTTCTTGAAGTTCCCCTTTTTACCTTTTCCCTTTTTTCTTGAAACTAGTGGTCTTGTTAACCATCGACACTTGATGGTCCTTCTCGATTTCTACCTCCATAACTTTAAGCATTGCGAAGAGCTCGGGAATTGTCTTTTCCATCCCTTGCATATTATAGTTCATCACGAAGCCTTTATAGCTGGTGGCAGTGACTGAAGAACTCTGTCAATGACACTATCATCCGGAAGATTAACTCCCAGGTGAGTCAAGTGGTTATGGTACCTAGACATTCTGAGTATGTGTTCACTGACAAAACTATTCTCCTCCATCATGCAGCTATAGAACTTGTTGGAGACTTCATATCTATCAACTCGGGCATTTGCTTGAAATATTAACTTCAAATGTTGGAATATCTCATATGCTCCATGAAGTTCAAAATGCCTTTGAAGTCCCGATTCTAAGACGTAAAGCATGGCACACTGAACTATCGAGTAGTCATCAGGTTTAGCTTGCAAGCCGTTCATAACGTCCGAAGTTGCTCCTGCAGCAGGCCTTGCACCTAGCGGTGCTTCAAGGACGTAATTCTTCTGTGCAGCAATGAGGATAATCATCAAGTTATGTACCCAGTCCGTGTAGTTGCTACCATCATCTTTCAACTTAGCTTTCTCTAGGAACGCATTAAAATTCAACGAAACGGTAGCACGAGCAATTGATCTACAACAACATAGATATGCAGAAACTATCAGGACTAAGTTCATGATAAATTTAAGTTCAATTAATCATATTACTAAAGAACTCCCACTTAGATAGACATCCCCCGAGTCATCTAAATGATCACATGATCCATATCAACTAAACCATGTCCGATCATCACGTGAGATGGAGTAGTTTTCAATGGTGAACATGTCTATGTTGATCATATCTACTATATGATTCACGTTTGACCTTTTGGTCTCAGTGTTCCGAGGCCATGTCTGTACATGCTAGGCTCGTCAGTTTTAACCTGAGTATTCTGCACGTGCAAAACTGTCTTGCACCCGTTGTATGTGAACGTAGAGCGTATCACACCTGATCATCACGTGGTTTCTCGGCACGACGAACTGTCACAACCGTGCATACTCAGGGAGACCACTTATACCTTGAAATTTAGTGAGGGATCATCTTATAATGCTACCGCCGTACTAAGCAAAATAAGATGCATAAAAGATAAACATCACATGCAATCAAAATATGTGACATGATATGGCCATCGTCATCTTGTGCCTTTGATCTCCATCCCCAAAGCATCGTCATGATCTCCATCGTCACCGGCTTGACACCTTGATCTCCATCATAGCGTCGTTGTCGTCTCGCCAACTATTGCTTCTACAACTCTCGCTACCTCATAGTGATAAAGTAAAGTAATTACATGTCGATTGCATTTCATACAATAAAGCGACAACCATAAGGCTCCTGCCAGTTGCCGATAACTTCTACAAAACATGATCATCTCATACAATAACTTATATCACATCATGTCTTGACCATATCACATCACAACATGCCCCGCAAAAACAAGTTAGACGTCCTCTACTTTGTTGTTGCAAGTTTTACATGGCTGCTACGGGCTTCTAGTAAGAATCGTTCTTACCTACGCATCAAAACCACAATGATTTTTCATCAAGTGTGATGTTTTAACCTTCAACAAGGACCGGCCGTAGTCAAATTCGATTCAACTAAAGTTGGAGAAACAGACACCCGCCAGCCACCTTTATGCAAAGCAAGTTGCATGTCTGTCGGTGGAACTGGTCTCAGGAACGTGGTCATGTAAGGTTGGTTCGGGCCGCTTCATCCAACAATACCGCCGAATCAAAATAAGACGTTGGTGGTAAGCAGTATGACTATGATCGCCCACAACTCATTGTGTTCTTCTCATGCATATCATCTACGCATAGACCTAACTCAGATGCCACTGTTGGGGAATGTAGCATGCAATTTCAAAAAATTCCTACGGTAATGCAAGATCTATCTAGGAGATGCATAGCAACGAGAGGGGGAGAGTGTGTCCACGTACCCTCGTAGACCGAAAGCGGAAGTGTTAGCTGAACGCGGTTGATGTAGTCGAACGACTTCACGATCCAACCGATCAAGTACCAAACGTACGGCACCTTCGAGTTCAGCACACATTTAGCTCCATGACATCCCTCCAACTCTAGATCCAGCAAAGTGTCGAGGGAGAGTTTCGTCAGCACGACGGCGTGGTGACGATGATGGTGATATGTTCCGCACAGGGATTCGCCTAAGCACTACGACACTATGACCGGAGGAGTAAATTGTGGAGGGGGCACCGCACACGGCTAAGAGAACAATTGATGTCCTATGGGGTGCCCCCCTGCCCCCGTATATGAAGGAGGAGGGGAGGAGGCCGGCCACAAGGGGCACGCCATGGGGGGGGAACTGACTAGGACTCCCGATCCTAGTCAGCCCCCCTTTCCTTTCCTTCGGAGGGGGAAAAGGGAAGGAGAGGGAGAGGGAGAAGGAAAGGGGGGCGCCCTCTTCCCATTGTCCAATTCAGACAGCCCATGGGGGGCGCCACCCCTTGCAGGCTCTCCTCTCTCTCCCCAATGGCCCATGTAGGCCCATTACTTCCCCGGGGGGTTCCGCTAACCCCTCGGTACTTCGAAAAATATCCGAACCACTTCGAAACAATTCTGGTGTCTGAATACCATTGTCCTATACATCAATCTTTACCTCTCGACCATTTCAAGACTCCTCTTCATGTTCGTGATCTCATCCGGGACTCTGAACAATCTTCGGTCAGCAAAACACATAACTCATCATACAAATCGTCATCGAACGTTTAGCATGCGGACCCTACGGGTTCGAGAATTATATAGACATGACCGAGACACATCTTCGATCAATAACCAACAACGGAACCTGGATGCTCATATTGGTTCCTACATATTCTACGAAGATCTTTATCGGTCAAGCCGTAATGACAACATACGTCATTCCCTTTGTCATCGATATGTTACTTGCCCGAGATTTGAACGTCGGTATCATACTATCTAGTTCAATCTCGTTACCGACAAGTCTCTTTACTCGTTCCGTAATGCATCATCCCGTAACTAACTCATTAGTCACATTGCTAGCAAGGCTTATCATGATGTGCATTGCCGAGAGAACCCAGAGATACCTTTCCGATACTCGGAGTGACAAATCCTAATCTCGATCTATGCCAACCCAACAAACACCTTCGGAGACACCTGTAGAGCATCTTTACAATCACCCAGTTACGTTGTGACATTTGATAGCACACAAGGTGTTCCTCCGATATTCGGGAGTTGCATAATCTCATAGTCAAAGGAATATGTATAAGTCATGGAGAAAGCAATAGCAATAAAACTTAATGATCATTATGCTAAGCTAACGGATGGGTCTTGTCCTTCAAATCATTCTCCTAATGATGTGATCTCGTTCATCAAATGAGAACACATGTCTATGGTCAGGAAACTTAACCATCTTTGGTTAACGAGCTAGTCAAGTAGAGGCATACTAGGGACACTTTGTTTTGTCCACGTATTCACACATGTATTAAGTTTCCAGTTAATACAATTCTAGCATGAATAATAAACATTTATCATGATATAAGGAAATATAAATAACAACTTTATTATTGCCTCTAGGGCATATTTCCTTCACTTTTAAGGTCACAATCGACTTATTTGTGAATAAAATTGTCTGAACCTTCTATACGAAAGAACTTGAACTATCAGTCCAGCCAGATTTGAAGTTGAACGATCATTTCCCTTATCGAGTGTTAAGGAAAACGAAGCCAGAGATGACCTCGCCGGAGAACTTGGACTGAAGAACATGCAATGAAGAACTTGAGGTTGTTTGGCTGCCCATGTGCAGCATGGCGGGCTGCAGGCGGGAAGGGAGGGCGGTAACACCTCCTAGCATTTAGAGTCTCTCAAGTTAAAACATGCTACATGGCCACCACATCATCTTTGATCCCTAACATTGATGCTATATAAAATCCAGTGTCTTCACGAGTAAAAACGCCACAACGACATTGCATGGACTTTGATCACCAACCATGATACTGTCCACATCTATGATTCAGTGTTTATATATACATCACTAGAACAAGTTAGATAGATCGATTATAGTTCATAGATCCACGTGGGAACAGGCATGTGTCGCTGCCAGCTTTTCTAATCATAGGACAACCGCATGCTAAGAAGTATATTTTGCTAGGAATGTGTGGGAAACAGACAACATACATGAACTTTGGTGTGGGCTGGTAGTCGAACTTGCTGCCCATCCACACTAGCACCAGCGCATAAGCCGTGTTGGCTACCAGGGGAGCCAGGATGGATCCGGTCAGAGATGGGGGCCGCGAGTGCCTGCATTTTAGCAATGACAATAAATTTACTTATACTTCAGAGAAACAACAAACACATACACAAACTGACAATGACAGGAACCATCTTGTGCCCCCGTATACACCCAGCACCATCAAATTCCATATACCTGGACTTATTTTTATTCATATATACTTGAAACTTATTCGCTATCAATGTACATGAACTTTCCATGTTACAAGTGAGAGCACCTAGACAGGGTAAATGCACAGAAAAAACACTTTTCTTTTTTCATTTAAAGCACAATCTAGACTAGAGCAATCACAACTTTTTGGCACTTTGGCACCGAGGTGATAGGAGTGACCATGTGAAAAAGAATAGAACTCAAAATGAAGATTTTTGGAGATGGAAGAAAACGTTAGACGATCGGGTGAACTGGCTTCCTCTACTCCTGTGGACTGACGGCGCCGGTGAAGTGGAGCTGATGGAGCGGAGATCATGAGCGGCGACAAGATTCGCGGGATTTAGTTGCTGCAGTGGATCCCAGTCACAGGTGCATGAACGGTTTAAAAATCACATGAATGCAAAACCAAAATTCGTGCTACTGAGTGTAGTTCTGGAGTCATGTAACAATTATACTAGAACTTGTGTGGCACATTTTTCCCGTTGAAAGCATCTGATGTTCAGAACACGCTATATGAAAAGAGGAAGGGGCAGACATACCAATCGCACGCAGAGTGGTCGATGGAGGCGTTGTGCCCCGTGGTGTGCTTGCTTCCTTGAATGGTCACCATGACTTTTTGGCCGGTAGCTGAAGGGGGACGCGAACTGCTGCTACAGGACCCACGAGGAACGCGGCCGACAGCAAGGCGCGGGGGCCAATTGGTCGGCAGCTGCGTGTGTTGGTCTCGGGAGGAGCCAGGTCGTTGCATTGTGTGGTCATGGAGGTGAGCGCGGGGGCCTGCTGGTGGCTAGGAGGAGGTGGGCTGGTCGGCGGTGGGGGTTGGGCCGGAGATGGGAGGGCGCGACGGCTGGAGAAGGAGCTGATTGAGGTGGGGTGGCTGCCGAATCCAGGGGAGATGGGCCCTGGAGGCGGCGGATGGAGCCAGGTGAGGGAGTCCTGGATTAGGGGGTCCCCGGACAGCCGGACTATGTACCTTGGCCGGACTGTTGGACTATGAAGATACAAGATTGAAGACTTCGTCCCATGTCCGGGTGGGACTCTCCTTTGCGTGGAAGGCAAGCTTGGCAATTCGGATATGTAGATCTCCTCCCTTGTAACTGACTCTGTGTAACCCTAGCCCCCTCTGGTGTCTATATAAACTGGAGGGTTTAGTCCGTAGGACAACAACAATCATAATCATAGGCTAGCTTCTAGGGTTTAGGCTCTACGGTCTCGTGGTAGATCAACTCTTGTAATACTCATATCATCAAGATCAATCAAGCAGGAAGTAGGGTATTACCTCCATCGAGAGGGCCCGAACCTGGGTAAACATTGTGTCCCGCGCCTCCTGTTACCATCCGCCTTAGACGCACAGTTTGGGACCCCCTACCCGAGATCCGCCGGTTTTGACACCGACATTGGTGCTTTCATTGAGAGTTCCACTGTGCCGTCACGATAAAGGCTTGATGGCTCCTTCGATCATCGGGAACGATGTGGTCCAGGGTGAGGTTTTTCTCTCCGGACAGATCTTTGTATTTGGCGGCTTCGTACTGCGGGGCAACTCGCTTGGCCATCTGGAGCAGATCGATAGCTACGCCGTAGGCCGTCAGGTCAGGTTTGGAAACTTAAACTATACTGCCGACATCCGTGGAGACTTGATCTTCGACGGATTCGAGCCCATGTCAGGTGCGCCGCACAGTCACGACGAGCATGACTTAGCTCTGCCATCGGATAGTGTTCGAGAGATCACACCTGTGGCTACTCCGGCCCTCAATCCAGAGCAGATTGCGTCGTCCGAGGACGGGTGGATGGACCCCGCCACGGAGGCCGCACACTCAGCGGCGATATAGCCAAATACTGACTTCACCTCCTATGAGACATGTGTTGTCGGACCCTTGGATTCGTCCCCGGCCACGGGCTCCGAACCGCCTGCGTCCGTGCCTATCGAATCTGATTGGGCACTGATCATGGAGTTTTCCTCCACGGATATCTTTCAGCACTCGCCCCTGGGCGACGTGCTGAATTCATTAAGGTCTCTATCCTTGTCAGGAGGCCCTTGGCCGAACTATGTCCGGCTCGAGTGGGAAGCGGACGACGAAGAAATTCGTTCCCCACCCACCACCCACTTAATAGCCACTGTCTACGACTTAACCGACATGCTCGATTTCGGCTCCAAAGACATCGACGGTATGGACGACGATGCAGGAGAAGAACAGGAACCACCACCCACAGGGTGCTGGACTGCCACCTCATCATATGATATATACATGGTGGACACCACCAAAGAAAGCTATGGCAATAAGGCAAAGGAGGATAATTCCCTCGAGAAGCAATCTAAGCACCGGCATCATCGGCGCCGCTCTAAGCCCCGCCATAGCAAAAGCAGTGATACCGGCACAAGAGACAATAACGCTGCGGATAGTGCCAAAGACGAAGACAATCCCCTCCAGCCAGGCTTCGAGCAGGACGTGGGCTAGCTAGCCCTAAGGAACAGGCAGTAGATGGAGAATCAGAGGATAACAATTACATGCCTCTCTCCGAAGACGAGGTGAGCCTCGGCGACGAAGAATTTATCGTGCCTGAGGATCCCATCGAGCAGGACCGCTTCAAGCGCCGGCTTATAGCCACAACAAAACGCCTGAAGAAAAAGCAACAACAGCTTCAAGCTGACCAAGATCTGCTAGCAGATAGATGGACTGAGGTTGCTACCCCAACTCGAGGAGGAAGCATTAAAGCCTACACTTCCAGCGTATGATGTGGCTGACCGGCCACCTCGTGGCCGAGACAAAGCGGCATATCAGCCCGAAGTCCAGCCCGCACCCCGTCGCCAGTTAAACAAAAACACATAGGCCCGGGGTAACACGCAGGACCTGCGAGACATATTGGAAAACAAAGCAGGACATACAAGATCGATCTACGGATCACGGGGGCACGCCCCAACGCGTGACGACGACCGTCATGCCGGATATACTAAAAGCAAATCCGGCCGGGCCGAATACAGCAAACAAGACTCGTATGAACTGCGTCGTGACATAGCCCAGCATAGAGGCTCCGCACACCCCCTATGCTTCACTGATGAAGTAATGGATCACGAATTCCCATAAGGTTTTAAACCCGTGAACATTGAATCATATGATGGTACAACAGACCCCGCGGTATGGATTGAAGATTTCCTCCTCCACATCCACATGGCCCGCGGTGACGATCTACATGCCATCAAGTACCTCCCACTAAAACTCAAAGGGTCGGCTCGGCGTTGGCTGAATAGCCTGCCGGCAAACTCCATTGGCAGTTGGGAGAATTTGGAAGACGCATTCCTTGACAACTTTCAGGGCACTTATGTGCGACCACCGGATGCCGATGACTTGAGTCACATAACCCAACAACCAGGGGAATCAGCCAGGAAATTCTGGACTCGGTTCCTAACTAAAAAGAACCAAATTGTCGACTGTCCGGATGCCGAGGCCTTAGCGGAATTTAAGCATAACATCCGCGACGAGTGGCTCACCCGACACCTCGGCCAAGAGAAGCCGAAGTCCATGGCAGCCCTCACAACAATCATGACCCGCTTTTGTGCGGGCGAGGACAGCTGGCTGGCTCGCAGCAACAACACATCAAGAAATCCTGGCAATTCAGATGCCAAAGATAGCAACGGCAGGCCACGTCGCAACAGACACAAGCGCCGCAACAACGGCGACAACGCCGAAGACACGATAATTAATGCCGGATTCAGTGGCTCTAAATCCTGTCAGCGGAAAAAGCCGTTCAAAAGAAGCAATCCGGGACCGTCCAGTTTGGACCGCATACTCGATCGCTCGTGTCAAATTCACAGCACCCCCGATAAACCAGCCAACCACACCAACAGAGAATGCTGGGTGTTCAAACAGGCCGGCAAGTTGAATGCCGAAAACAAGGAAAAGGGGCTGCATAGCGACGACGAGGAGGAGCCACGGCCGCCGAACACAGGGGGACAAAAGAAATTTCCTCCCCAAGTGAAAACGGTGAACATGATATACGCAACCCATATTCCCAAGCAGGAACGGAAGCGCGCACTAAGGGACGTCTATGCGATGGAGCCAGTCGCCCCAAAGTTCAACCCATGGTCTTCTTGTCCAATCACTTTCGATCGTAGGGACCACCCCACCAGTATCCGTCATGGCGGTTCTGCCGCATTGGTCCTTGACCCCATCATTGACGGATTTCACCTCACTCGAGTCCTTATGGATGGTGGCAGCAGCCTGAACCTGCTCTATCAGGATACGGTGCGCAAAATGGGTATAGACCCCTCAAGGATCAAACCCACAAAAACCACCTTTAAAGGTGTCATACCAGGTGTAGAGGCCTGTTGCACGGGCTCAATCACACTGGAAGTGGTCTTCGGATCTCAGGACAACTTCCGAAGCGAGGAGTTAATCTTCGATATCGTCCCCTTCCGCAGTGGCTATCACGCACTGCTTGGACGAACCGCATTTGCCAGATTCAATGCGGTACCGCATTATGCATACCTCAAGCTCAAAATGACAGGACCTCGCGGGGTTATAACAGTTAATGGAAACACAGAACACTCGCTCCGCACAGAGGAGCACACTGTGGCCCTCGCAGCAAAAGCGCAAAGCAGCCTTCTGAGGCAAACCACCAATTCGGCGAAAAAGCCCCCGGACACCTTCAAGCGAGTCCGGAGTACCCTGCAACAGGATCGTCAGGCACGTTCAGAGCTCGCCTAGCAATTCGGCCTCCGTCCTAGTCCCAGTCAAGCGGCGAAAGTTGCGCCGTGCGTACATAATTATGCACTCAAGATACCATGGGCATAGGCAGAGGCACGGCTATGGCACGGCCCATAATGCGGCTCAACCGCTTCAGGACCCGTATATCTTTAACATTTTCTTCCTTTCAGGCCCCTATTCTCTGAAGGCCCTCTCCGATCGCCTGATTATCGGACCCGTCACGGGAAGGAAACACCAAGGAAGCAAGAAGCTTTGATGTACAAGGGAATCCCCAGCTGGTCTCTGATAACGATCGCTATACCTGTTTTACATACCCACACGCAGCTTGCCCTTGGATAGGACATGTCAAATAGTCCTATTTTTACTTATTGCACTACTTGTATACATACGATTTGACGTATCATTTAAATAACAATGTACAGCATTAGCTCATTATTGCATTACTTCATCTTTTTCCCTTATCTGCTTATTTACGACAAATTGCACCCGTACATGCTGATACATCCAGTGCGCCAGGGGCTTCAGTGTACCCCATAACACGGCATAAAAAGTCCGA
This sequence comes from Triticum aestivum, assembly GCF_018294505.1. NCBI lineage: Eukaryota > Viridiplantae > Streptophyta > Magnoliopsida > Poales > Poaceae > Triticum > Triticum aestivum. The sequence continues at coordinate 352,241,935 of NC_057811.1, read as the reverse complement.
ACACTTTCGACAGTGCGGCACCCCAAACTTATAGCATTATATGCACCAGCTTCGAATCATGTCTTGGGTCAATAGTTGGGTTTGCCCGGCTCCCATGTTTTGGTACCTTACGTTCCGCTATATCGGCTAAGGTAGCACTGGGAGAACTACTGCGATTGTGTCCCGGTTCTTCTGGACGAGCACCTCAGTAGAGAAAGCCGAAAACTGACTGTCATGATGCGGCGAGAGCTGGTCGCTATTCGAGAGGTCTCAAATCCTTAAAGATTTTTTCCGCTTCGGGCGAGGAGTCGGCCTTGTCCGATTTAGGCGTACATAGCGCCCCAAGTTCGACCTTCCGAACACTAGGGGCTTCGCCAAAATTTAAAATTATAGACTTCTATGGCTAAGTGAGAGTGATAAAGCTTTATAGTCCGATTGCCTGGTTCGTTGTGCTGAACACCTCCTTCGAAGGACCCAAAACTGGGATAAAGAGTGATTAGGTTTATCCCGAACACGTCAGTACTAGTTACATGGGGGCAGAAGCCAACGACTAGCCAACTCTCAGATTTTATAAACGGCCGCACAGAAGGTAATATTTTAAATCAACAAGCGTTATATAGCGCACATGAACTCGTTTTCATATTACAGGATCACATGAGTACATTCATTCAAATATTACATCCTTAGCACATTCCTCCGCCACAAGGCGAGCACCCTTCAGAACACTGTCATAATACTTTTCGGGGTGGCAATGCTCCTTGCCCTCCGGTGGCCCCTCCTTCACCAGATTTTTGGCGTCCATCTTCGCCCAGTGCACTTTCGCCCGGGCAAAGGCCCTGTGCGCGACGGCTTTATGACTTCAAACTGTGGGCAGGCATTCACAAGCCGCCTTACCAGGCCGAAGTAGCTGCCAGGCAGGGGCTCGCCAGGCCACATCCGGACTATGAGACCATTCATGGCCAGTTCGGCCGCCTTGTGAAGCTCGACCAGTTGCTTCAAATGGTCGCTCAAGGGCATCGGATGTTCGGTCCCAGTATACTGAGACCAGAACAACTTCTCCGTCGAGCTCCCTTCCTCGGCCCAGTAGAACTCCGCGGCATCCGACACACTGCTGGGTAGATCTGCGAACGCTCCTGGAGAGCTCCAAATTCGGGTAAGTAAAAGGAAAGTTTCCTTCACATGCTTGCTTTGCATAATGAATGCCTTACCCGCCGCTATCTTCTTGACTGCCTAAATCTCCAGGAGGGCCTCTTGGGCTTCGGCCTTGGCATTTTGTGCGTTGTCGAGGGCCTTCGCAAGCTCGGACCCCTGCGTCTTAGAGTCATGCTCCAAGGACTCGTATTTCTTGACAAAATCCTAGAGCTCTTGCTGAACCCCGCCGACACGGGCCTCTTGCTTCTCATGCTCGGTGCGCTCCTTGGCCGCTTTGTCTTCGGCCTCGGACAGCGCCTTTTTCAGGGCCGCCACTTCGGTCGTGGCCCCTAGAAAAATTCATGACGATCCTATGATCTAACAACCACCTTCCTTTTTCTTTATAAATATACAGACGGGGTATCACTTACCTTTGTTCTCTTCGAGCTGCCTCTTGGTAAGGCCGAGCTCTTCCTCAGACCGCTCAAGGTCCCGCTTCAGTGCGGAGACCTCCGCCGTGCGAGCGGCAGCAGCCAGCAGCGAAGCCTGCTTATTCACATAGACATATTCTGATTAGACTCCTGTGATTATTATTTGATCCTCTGTTCGGCCTTTCTTTGCGAACACCAAACAGAGCATCAGGGGCTACTGTCTATGCTGTAACATTTTCTCATAATTTGATTACTTACCTCAAAGCCTGTTAGGAGGCTGGCACAGGCTTCAGTCAGTCCGCTTTTGGCGGACCGAACCTTCTCGACCACCGCACTCATGATAGTGCGGTGCTCTTCGTTAATGGAAGCGCCGCGAAGCACTTCCAGCAAATTGTCCAATGCCTCTGGATGGACAAAGGCCATCGGCACAGATGGCTCGCCCCCCTTAGCGAGGGTTCGCCTGACAGCATCCGGAACCACTGGAGGTTCCGGCGCAGTATTCGTCTGGGGGCCAAACTTGTTGCCCCCGTCATTAGAGCCCATGGGAGTCTTGCCCCCCATGCGCCCAGCATCTTGGATGTCGCCTTGGGGCGCCTCCAGAACTATCTCCCCTTGGTTTAGTGCCCTTTGAGACAACACCTCGACGTCGTCCGTAGGGCGGGGGGAGGTGGCAGTCGGGAGTGAATAGCTGTTCAATGCCGACTGGCCCAAAGACTCGTCTGAGGAGGATACGTCGATATGGGATTTGGAGGGACTGCATGATCATGTTTGGCATGATAAGAAGCAATAAAACAAAACATACCAGAACAATCATGGTATCCGGATACTTACGACTTCGTCTGGGGCTTGTCCATGGGCAACCACTCCTCGTCGCTGTAAGCGGCTGTTGTGGAGTAGTCCGGAAGGAGGGTCCTTCCCTTTTTGGACCCTTTGGCCTCCCCAGATGGGGTGGCCTTCCTTTCCTTGTCTCCCCCGGCTGGGGGGAGAACTTTCCTCTTCCTCCTCCTCGTTTTCGTGGGAGGAGGGCGCCTCGGTGTTAGCGGACGATGAGTCCGATACAACCTTGCGCCGGAGACCTTTCCTGGTCCCCACGGCCTTCTTCTTGGCCTTCTTCTCCGGCGCCTCATAGGGCGCCAGAACCAGCATCTCCGTTAAGAGAGCCCTTGCTGGATCTTCGGGAAGTGGGGCCGGACAATCGATCCGCTCCGCTGTCGCAACCCAGTCCTGTTAAATGGCGTGGAGGCTCAGATCCCTCACATGATTATACTGGGGAAAGGAACATCTTATGAGATATAAAGAGCTTACCGGATTGGCAGGGTGCTTTGCGCTGAGTCCGTGATCCTCGGTAAGGGGAGGAGGTACCTCGGCGGCCTTGAACAGCACCTTCCAGACATCTTGGTGCATCGTGTCGAAAAGCTCTCGCAGCGTCTGGTGCTTGGCCGGGTCGAACTCCCACATATTGAATGCCCGTCTTTGACACGGAAGGATCCGGCGGAAGAGCATGACCTGGACCATGTTGACAAGCTTGATTTTCTTGCTTATCATGTTTTTAACACATTTCTGGAGTCCGGTCAGCCCCACCGATGAACCCCAGGATATGCCCTTCTCTTTCCAGGAGGTGAGCCGCATGGGGATGCCGGATCGAAATTCGGGGGCCGCCACCCAGTTGGTGTCGCGCGGCTCGGTGATGTAGAACCAACCCGATTGCCACCCCTTCACGGTCTCCACATAGGAGCCTTCGAGACAGGTGACGTTGGGCATTTTGCCCACCATGGCGCCTCTGCACTCCGCTTGCTGGCCGACCACCGCCTTCGGTTTCACGTTGAAGGTCTCCAGCCATAGGCCGAAGTGGGGCATGGTGCGGAGGAAGGCCTCGCACACGACGATAAACGCCGAGATGTTGAGGATGAAATTGGCGGCCAGATCATGAAAGTCCAGTCGGTAGTAGAACATCAGCCCGCGGGCAAATGGGTGGAGGGGAAATCCCGGCCCGCGGACGAAGTGGGTAAGGAATACAACCCTCTCGTTGGGTTCTGGAGTAGGGACGATCTGCCCCGCGTCTGGGAGCCGGTGCGCGATGTCTGCGGCCAGGTATCCGGCTTCCCGGAGCTTTGTAATGTTCTCCTCCGTAGAGACCATCCACTTGCCTCCCGCTCCGGACATATTTGGAATGGCTTTGCGGAGAAAATGAGAACTTGGGCGCTGGAGCTCGAGTGCGCAAGAATGGATGGGCAGGGAACAAGAAGGCGTGGGTGAAAAAGAGGAGTCCTTGTCCCTTTATAAGGGCAGTAGAAACTGTCCGCCTCCCTACTTGCCCCATAAAATCGCTTATTCCCCAAGCGCCGCGATTGATGGCACGGTTGGGTTACCCACACCCGTATTGATGAGAATCCCGTAATAAGGGGACACGATCTCTGCTTCGACAAGACGTGCCAAGAAAACCGCCTCGCAATATGTGCAGTAGCTGGTTGAGAAAAACGGTTCGAATAATGACCGGGCCGTGGTGTGATGTCACGCTATGAAAGTTGTCAGCAGATAAGATTTGTGGAATATTATACTCTCTACGGTGGTATGTGGAATTTGTTTTGCAGAGCCGGACACGATCCTTGTGTTCAAAATCTTCTATGGAGTATTCGGAGGAGGAACCCGCCCTGCAATGCTGAAGACAATCTGCGCACCGGACTCATCGTCATTGAAGCTGGTTCAGCGGCTACTGAAGGAGTCCTGGATTAGGGGGTCCCCGGACAGCCGGACTATGTACCTTGGCCGAACTGTTGGACTATGAAGATACAAGATTGAAGACTTCGTCCCGTGTCCGGGTGGGACTCTCCTTTGCGTGGAAGGCAAGCTTGGCAATTCGGATATGTAGATCTCCTCCCTTGTAACCGACTCTGTGTAACCCTAGCCCCCTCCGGTGTCTATATAAACCGGAGGGTTTAGTCCGTAGGACAACAACAATCATAATCATAGGCTAGCTTCTAGGGTTTAGCCTCTACGGTCTTGTGGTAGATCAACTCTTGTAATACTCATATCATCAAGATCAATCAAGCAGGAAGTAGGGTATTACCTCCATCGGGAGGGCCCGAACCTGGGTAAACATTGTGTCCCTCGCCTCCTGTTACCATCCGCCTTAGACGCACAGTTCGGGACCCCCTACCCGAGATCCGCCGGTTTTGACACCGACACCAGGGGAGATGAGGGAGGGCGGCGGCAGCCGGAGCCATGGGAGACGGGGGCGGGAGGCGGCAGCCGGATCCATGGGAGATGGGGGTGGGAGGCGGCGGACGAAGCCATGGGAGACGGGGGCGGGAGGCGGCGGTCCGATCCAGGAGACGGGGACGGATTGCAGCGACCAGAGCCAGGGTAGACGAGGGCTGGATGCGGCAGCCCGAGCCAGGGAGACGGGGACGGGATGCATCGGCGGGGTCGGCAGGATAGGTTTGTGGTGGATGCGAGAGGTGGGGGCGTGGCTCATGGGTAAGTCTTCCAGACTACAGATCGCACTATATAGGGCGGAGAGTAACATAATAATATTCTATTACTCAGTCCTATATATATCAATGAAGACCAAATCAACATTGCAAAGATAAACTTTGAAGTCAAATCAATGTTGAAGGAAAACCAATTAAGAAGATAATGCAATCATGACGCCAAAGAGAAATCTTCATGAAAGGTTGTTGGTGGCGTTACCAACCGTATAGGAAATATTAGACCTAGACACGGCGCACAATTATCGTGGCACTCCAAAGTAAAATCCCACATTAATGTATTCACACTCAGATGGTAAGTCTTCATGAATTGAAGATATACGTTACTTCGTGTGTTGCACACCTAAGTCATCAATATGCATAAGCGTTAGGATGTGTGTCCATTGACAGGACATTCGAGGATTCTAAGATATTTAGCTCACAACGCAGCTTGCAAAACATTTTCTCATCCAAGGGCTTCATGAAGATATCTGCCAATTGCTCTTCTGTGTTGACGTGAATGATATCAATGTCTTCCTTCATAACGTGATCTCTGAGAAAGTGATGACGGATCTGAATGTGCTTTATCTTCGAGTGCTGAACTGGATTGTTGGCAATGTTGATGGCACTTTCATTGTCGTAGTAGAGGGGCACATGCTTCATGTTGATGCCATAATCCTTGAGAGTTTGCTTCATCCAGAGAAGCTGAGCACAACAAGATCTAGCAGCAATGTATTCAGATTCAGCAATGGAGAGTGATACATAGTTTAGCTTCTTTGAAGACCAACAGACCAGAGATCGTCCAAGAAAGTGACATGTCCCTGATGTGGACTTGTGATTTGAAGGAAATATGCCCTAGAGGCAATAATAAAGTTGTTATTTTATATTTCCTAGTATCATGATAAATGTTTATTATTCATGCTAGAATTGTATTAACCGGAAACTTGATACATGTGTGGATACATAGACAAAACACTGTGTCCCTAGTAAGCCTCTACTAGACTAGCTCGTTAATCAAAGATGGTTAAGTTTCCTAACCGTGGACATGTGTTGTCATTTGATGACATGGATCATATCATTAGGAGAATGATGTGATGGACAAGACCCATTCATTAGCTTAGCATATTGATCATTCAGTTTTATTGCTATTCCTTTCTTCATGTCATATACATATTCCTTTGACTATGAGATTATGCAACTCCCAGATACCAGAGGAATACCTTGTGTGCTATCAAACGTCACAACGTAACTGGGTGATTATAAAGATGCTCTATAGGTATCTCCGAAGGTGTTTGTTGGGTTGGCATAGATCAAGATTAGGATTTGTCACTCCGAGTATCGGAGAGGTATCTCTGGGCCCTCTCAATAATGCACATCATAAGAAACCTTGCAAGCATAGTAACTAATGAGTTAGTTGCAGAATGATGTATTACAGAACGAGTAAAGATACTTGGCGGTAATGAGATTTAACTAGGTATGTGGATACTGACGATCGAATCTCGCGCAAGTAACATACCGATGACAAAGGGAATAACGTATGTTGTCATTACAATACGAGCGATAAAGATCTTCATAGAATATGTGGGAACCAATATGAGCATCCAGATTCCGTTGTTGGTTATTGACCGGAGAGGTGTCTCGGTCATGTCTACATAGTTCTCGAACCCGTAGGGTCCGCACGCTTAACGTTCGATGATGATTTTGTATTATATGAGTTATGTGATTTGGTGACCGAATGTTGTTCAGAGTCCCGGATGAGATCACGGACATGACGAGGAGTCTCGAAATTCTTGAGAGGTAGATATTCATATATAGGACAATGATATTTGTACACTGAAAGTGTTCTGGGGGTACCGGGTACATATCGGGTCACCGGAAGGGGTTCCGGGCACCCCCCGGCAACTATATGGGCCTAATTTGCCAAGAGGGGAAACGCAGTAGCCAGTAGGGGCTGCCGCGCCCCCATATGGGCCTCACCTTAGGAGGAAGGAAAAGGGGGAAGAGAGAAGGAAGGGGAGGGATTCAGCCTCCCCCTTCCTTCCCTCCTACCTCCTCTTTCCTTCCCCCTCCGGTGGATATGGTAAGGGGGGAATTGGACAAGGCCCCCAAGTAGTATTCCTCCTAGTTGGGGCACCCCTTGGCTGTCCTACTCCCCCTCTCACCTATATATACGTGGGGAGGGGGCGCCTAGAACACACACCAACAATTGTTTGCCGTGCACGGCGCCCCCTCCACAGTTTACGCCTCTGGTCATATTCACAGAGTGCTTAGGCGAAGCCCTGCGCGGATCACTTCACCATCACCGTCACCATGCCGTCGTGCTGACAGAACTCTCCCTCGGCACTTTGTTGGATCAAGAGTTCGAGGGACATCATCGAGCTGAACGTGTGCAGAACTCGGAGGTGCCGTACGTTCGGTGCTTTGATTTGGCAGTATTGTTGGACGAAGCGGCCCGGACCAACCTTACATGACCACGTTCATGAGACCAGTTCCACCGACAAACATGCAACTAGTTTTGCATAAAGGTGGCTGGCGGGTGTCTGTTTCTCCAACTTTAGTTGAATCGAATTTGACTACGGCCGGTCCTTGTTGAAGGTTAAAATAGCAAACTTGATAATTAACCGTTGTGGTTTTGATGCGTAGGTAAGAACGGTTCTTGCTAGAAGCCCGTAACGGCCACGTAAAAACTTGCAACAACAAAGTAGAGGACGTCTAACTTGTTTTTGCAGGGCATGTTGTGATGTGATATGGTCAAGACATGATGTGATATACGTTATTGTATGAGATGATCATGTTTTGTAGAAGTTATCGGCAACTGGCAGGAGCCTTATGGTTGTCGCTTTATTGTATGAAATGCAAACGCCATTGCTTTACTTTATCACTATGCGTTAGTGATAGTTGTAGAAGCAATAGTTGGCGAGACGACCATGACGCTACGATGGAGATCACGGTGTCAAGCCGGTGACGATGGAGATCATGACAGTGCTTTGGATATGGAGATCAAAGGCACAAGATGATGATAGCCATATCATGTCACATATTTTGATTGCATGTGATGTTTTTCTATTATGCATCTTATTTTGCTTAGTACGACGGTAGCATTATAAGATGATCCCTTACTAAAATTTCAAGGTATAAGTGTTCTCTGAGTATGCACCGTTGCGATAGTTTGTCGTGCTGAGACACCACGTGATGATCGGGTGTGATAAGCTCTACGGCACATACAATGGGTGCAAGACAGTTTTGCACATGCGGAATACTCGGGTTAAACTTGACGAGCCTAGCATGTACACACATGGCCTCGGAACAATGGAGACCGAAAGGTCGAACGTGAATCATATAGTAGATATGATCAACATAGAAATGTTCACCATTGAAGACTACTCCATCTCACGTGATGATCAGGCATGGTTTAGTTGATTTGGATCACGTAATCATTTAGATGACTCGAGGGATGTCTATCTAAGTGGGAGTTCTTAAGTAATATGATTAATTGAACTTAATTTATCATGAACTTAGTCCTGATAGTTTTTGCATATCTATGTTGTAGATCAATGGCCCGTGCTACCGTTCCCTTGAATTTTAATGTGTTCCTAGAGAAAGCTAAGTTGAAAGATGATGGTAGCAACTACAGAGACTGGGTCTGTAACTTGAGGGTTATCATCATTGCTGCATAGAAGAATTATGTACTTGATGCACCGCTAGGTGAAAGGCCTGTTGCAGGAGTAGATGCTGATGTTATGAACGTCTGGCAAGCTCGATCTGATGACTACTCGATAATTTAGTGTGCCATGCTTTACGGCTTAGAATTGGGACTTCAAAGACGATTTGAACGTCATTGACCATATGAGATGTTCCAGGAGCTGAAGTTAATATGTCAAGCAAATGCCCGAGTTGAGAGATATGAAGTCTCCAACAAGTTCTATAGCTGCAAGATGGAGGAGAACAGTTTTGTCAGTGAACACATACTCAGAATGTCTGGATATCATAACCACTTGACTCAGCTGGGAGTTAATCTTCCAGATGATAGTGTTATTGACAGAGTTCTTCAATCACTGCCACCAAGCTACAAAGGCTTCGTGATGAACTATAATATGCAAGGGATGGATAAGACAATTCTCGAGCTCTTCGCTATGCTCAAAGCTGCGGAGGTAGAAATCGACAAGGAGCATCAAGTGTTGATGGTTAACAAGACCACTAGTTTCATGAAAAAGGGCAAGGGAAAGAAGGGGAACTTCAAGAAGAATGGCAAGAAAGTTTCCACTCTCGGGAAGAAGTCCAAATCTGGACCTAAGCCTAAAACTAAGTGCTTCTCCTGCAAAGGGACTGGTCACTGGAAGCGGAACTGCCCCAAGTATTTGGCGGATAAGAAGGATGTTAAAGTGAACAAATGTATATGTGATATACATGTCATTGATGTGTACCTTACTAATGCTTGTAGTAGCGCCTGGGTATTTGATACTGGTTCGGTTGCTCATATTTGTAACTTGAAACATGGGCTACGGATTAAACGAAGATTGCCTAAGGGCGAGGTAACGATGCGCGTCGGGAATGGTTCCAAGGTCGATGTGATCGCAGTCGGCATGCTACCTCTACATCTACCTTTGGGATTAGTTTTAGACCTGAATAATTGTTATTTGGTGCCAGCGTTGAGTATGAACATTATGTCTGGATCTTGTTTAATGCGAGACGGTTATTCATTTAAATCAGAGAATAATGTTTGTTCTATTGATATGAGTAATATCTTTTATGGTCATGCACCCTTGAAGAGTGGTCTATTTTTGTTGAATCTCGATCGTGGTGATACACATATTCATAATATTGATGCCAAAAGATGCAAAGTTGATAATGATAGTGCAACATATTTGTGGCACTGCCATTTAGGTCATATTGGTGTAAAGCGCATGAAGAAACTCCATGCAGATGGACTTTTGGAATCACTTGATTATGAATAATTGATGCTTGCGAACCATGCCTCATGGGCAAGATGACTAAGACTCCGTTCTCCGGAACAATGGAGCGAGCCACTGACTTAATGGAAACAATACATACTGATGTGTGCGGTCTGATGAGTCTTGAGGCTCGCGGCGGGTATCATTATTTTCTGACCTTCACAGATGATTTGAGCAGATATGGGTATATCTACTAGACGAAACACAAGTCTGAAACATTTGAAAAGTTCAAAGAATTTTAGAGTGAAGTTGAGAATCATCGTAACAAAAAAATAAAGTTTCTACGATCTGATCGCGGAGGCAAATATTTGAGTTACGAGTTTGGCATTCATTTAAAACAATGTGGAATAGTTTCACAACTCACGCCACCTGGAACACCATAGCGTAATGGTGTGTCCGAACGTCGTAACCGTACTTTATTAGATACGGTGCGATCTATGTTGTGTCATACCGGTTTACCACTATGATTTTAGGGTTATGCATTAGAAACAACTGCATTCACGTTAAATAGGGCACCGTCTAAATCCGTTGAGACGACACCGTATGAACTGTGGTTTGGCAAGAAACCTAAGTTGTCGTTTTTAAAAGTTTGGGGTTGCGATGCTTATGTGAAAAAGCTTCAGCCTGATAAGATCGAACCCAAATCGGAGATGTGTGTCTTCATAGGATAACTAAAAGAAACTGTTGGGTACACCTTCTATCACAGATCTAAAGGCAAGATCTTTGTTGGTAAGAATGGATCCTTTCTAGAGAAGGAGTTTCTCTCGAAAGAAGTGAGTGGGAGGAAAGTAGAATTTGATGAGGTAACTATACCTTCTCTCGAATTGGAAAGTAACTCATCACAGAAAACCATTCCCATGATGCCTACACCAACTAGAGACGAAGCTAATGATAATGATCATGAAACTTCACATCAAGTTACTACCAAACCTCGTAGGTCAACTAGAGCATCTTCTGCACCAGAGTGGTATGGTAATCCTGTTCTGGATGTCATGTTACTAGACCATGACGAACCTACAAACTATGAAGAAGCTATGATGAGCCCAGATTTCGCAAAATGGCTTGAGGCCATGAAATTTGAGATAGGATCCATGTATGAGAACAAAGTATGGACTTTGGTTGACTTGCCCGATGATCGGTAGCCATAGAGAAATGGATCTTCAAGAAGAAGACTGACACTGATGGTAATGTTACTGTCTACAAAGCTCGACTTGTCGCGAAAGGTTTTCGACAAGTTCAAGGAGTTGACTACGATGAGACTTTCTCACCCTTAGCGATGCTTAAGTCTGTCTGAATCATGTTAGCAATTGCCGCATTTTATGATTATGAAATCTGGCAAATGGACGTAAAAAATGCATTTCTTAATGGATTTCATAAAGAAGAGCTGTATATGATGCAACCAGAATGTTTTGTTGATCCTAAAGGTGCTAACAAAGTGTGCAAGCTCCAGCGATCCATTTATGGACTGGTGCAAGCATCTCGGAGTTGGAATATACGCTTTGATGAGGTGATCAAAGCATATGGTTTTATACAGACTTTTGGAGAAGCCTGTATTTACTAGAAAGTGAGTGGGAGCTCTGCAGAATTTCTAATATTATATGTGGATGACATATTGTTGATTGGAAATGATATAGAATTTCTGGATAGCATAAAAGGATACTTGAATAAGAGTTTTTCAGTGAAAGACCTCGGTGAAGTTGCTTACATATTGGGCATCAAGATATATAGAGATAGATCAAGACGCTTAATTGGACTTTCACAAAGCACATACCTTGATAAAGTTTTGAAGAAGTTCAAAATGGATCAGTCAAAGAAAGGGTTCTTGCCTATGTTACAAGCTGTGAAGTTGAGTCAGACTCAATGCCCAACCACTTCCGAAGATAGAGAGAAAATGAAAGTCATTCCCTATGCCTCAGCCATAGGTTCTATCATATATGCAATGCTGTTTACCAGACCTGATGTGTGCCTTGCTATAAGTCTAGCAGGGAGGTACCAAAGTAATCCAGGAGTGGATCACTAGACAGCGGTCAAGAACATCATGAAATACCTGAAAAGGACTAAGGATATGTTTCTCATTTATGGAGGTGATAAAGAGCTCGTCGTAAATGGTTACGTCGATGCTAGCTTTGACACTGATCTGGATGACTCTATGTCAAAAATCGGATATGTATTTATATTGAATGGTGGAGCTGTCAGTTGGTGCAGTTCCAAGCAGAGCGTCATGGCGGGATCTACGTGTGAAGCGGAGTACATAGCTGCTTCAGAAGCAGCGAATGAAGGAGTCTGGATGAAGGAGTTCATATCGGATCTAGGTGTAATACCTAGTGCATCGGGTCCAGTGAAAATATTTTGTGACAACACTGGAGCAATTGCCTTGGCGAAGGAATCCAGATTCCAAAAAAGAACCAAACACATCAAGAGATGATTCAAATCCATCCGTTATCAAGTCAAGGAGGGAGACATAGATATTTGCAAAATACATACGGATATGAATGTGGCAGACCCGTTGACTAAGCCTCTTCCACGAGCAAAACATGATCAGCACCAAGACTCCATGGGTGTTAGAATCATTACAATCTAATCTAGATTATTGACTATAGTGCAAGTGGCAGACTGAAGGAAATATGTCCTAGAGGCAATAATGAAGTTGTTATTTTATATTTCCTTATATCATGATAAATGTTTATTATTCATGCTATAATTGTATTAACCAGAAACTTGATACATGTGTGGATACATTGACAAAACACTGTTTCCCTAGTAAGCCTCTACTAGACTAGCTCGTTAATCAAAGATGGTTAAGTTTCCTAACCATGGACATGTGTTGTCATTTGATGAACGAGATCACATCATTAGGAGAATGATGTGATGGACAAGACCCATCCTTTAGCTTAGCATATTGATCGTTCAGTTTTATTGCTATTGCTTTCTTCATGTCATATATATATTCCTTTGACTATGAGGTTATGCAACTCCCGGATACCGGAGGAATACCTTGTGTGCTATCAAACTTCACAACATAATTGGGTGATTATAAAGATGCTCTAGAGGTATCTCCAAAGGTGTTTGTTGAGTTGTCATAGACCGAGATTAGGATTTGTCACTCCGAGTATCGGTGAGGTATCTCTGGGCCCTCTCAGTAATGCACATCATAAGAAAGCTTGCAAGCATAGTGACTAATGAGTTAGTTGCGGGATGCTGTATTATGGAACGAGTAAAGAGACTTGCCGGTAAGGAGATTGAACTAGGTATGTGGATACCGACGATCGAATCTCGGGCAAGTAACATACCGATGACCAAGGGAATAACGTATGTTGTCATTATGGACGATCGATAAAGATCTTCGTAGAATATGTGGGAACCAATATGAGCATCCAGGTTCCGCTGTTGGTTATTGATCGGAGAGGTGTCTCGGTCATGTCTACATAGTTCTCGAACTCGTAGGGTCCGCACGCTTAATGTTCGATGACGATTTTGTATTATTTGAGCTATGTGATTTGGTGACCGAATGTTGCTCAGAGTCCCGGAT
>NC_057811.1:352219723-352228174 GCF_018294505.1 Triticum aestivum | reverse complement strand
CTGCGCCCCCCATATGGGCCGCACCATAGGAGGAAGGAAAGGTGGAAGAGAGAAGGAAGGGGAGGGATTCGGCCTCCCCCTTCCTTCCCTCCTCCCTCCTCTTTCCTTCCCCCTCCGGTGGATATGGTAAGGGCGGGGGGGACTGGACAAGGCCCCCAAGTAGGATTCCTCCTACTTGGGGCGCCCCTTGGCTGTCCTCCTCCCCCTCCCACCTATATATACGTGGGAAGGGGGCGCCTAGAACACACACCAACAATTGTTAGCCGTGTGTGGCGCCCCCTCCACAGTTTACGCCTCCGGTCATATTCACGTAGTTCTTAGGTGAAGCCTTGCGCAGATCACTTCACCATCACCGTCACCACACCATCGTGCTAAAGGAACTCTCCCTCGACACCTTGCTGGATCAAGAGTTCAAGGGACTTCATCGAGCTGAACATGTGCAGAATTCGCAGGTGTCGTACGTTCGGTGCTTGATGGGTCGGAACGAGAAGAAGTTCGACTACATCAACCGCGTTGTCAAACGCTTCCGCTTTTGGTCTACGAGGGTACGTGGACACATTCTCCCTCTCTCGTTGCTATGCATCTCCTAGATAGACCTTGCGTGAGCGTAGGAATTTTTTTGAAATTGCATGCTACATTTCCCAACACGATCAACCTTGTCACCAGCATAATCAACATCTGAGAATCCAACTAGATCAAACGGTGAGCCCTTTGGATACCACAATCCTAGTGTTGGGGTGTGTGTGCCAAATATCGGTGTATTCGCTTCACCGCGAGGTGATGTGATTCCATTGGTGCCGCTTGGAATCGGGAACACATGCAAACACTAAGCATTATATCTGGCCTAGATGCACATAAGTACAATAAAGAACCAATCATCGAGCGCTATACCTTTTGATCGAACTCTTTACCACTATCGTCAGGGCCCAATTGGCCTTTGGTTGGCATTGGCGTCGTGTACCCTTTGCAGTCTTGCATTCCAAACTTCTTTAGGCAATCTTTGAGGTATTTTTCTTGTGATATGAAGATGCCATTTCTCTGTTGACGGCTTTGAAGACCAAGAAGGAATTTCAGCTCTCCCATCTTGGACATCTGATATTGCTCTTGCATCATGTTCCCAAACTCATCACTGTATCTCTTATTTGTGCAGACGAAGATAATGTCATCCACGTATATTTGGCATACAAACAGTTCTCCATCATATGTCTTCGTGAAGTGAGTGGGATCTAGCGAACCAGATTTGAAGCCTTTTCTCATCAGGAAGTCTTTAAGCGTGTCATACCATGTGCGAGGTGCTTGTTTGAGGCCATATAGTGCCTTGTTGAGTTTGTAGACCATATCGGGATGCTTTGGATCTTCAAAACTAGGAGGCTGGTCAACATATACTTCTTCTTCAATTTTGCCATTGAGGAAGGCACTCTTCACATCAATTTGTACAGAAGAATGTTGTTGTGGTTAGCATGGGCTAGCAGTATACGAATTGCTTCAATCCTAGCCACAGGAGCAAAGGGACTACTACCTGTGTTATCCTGCAATTCTCAGAAACACATCAGTCCCTCAACCATATTTGTCGTCAATACTCCAAAACCAACTAGGGGTGGCACTAGATGCACTTACAGCCGGGGACACAGATCTGCAGGCGGAGTAGCAGGCGATCCTCGATTCCCTTCGGTCAAAATTGGAGGCGGAGGCCAGACGCCATGATCGGCAGGAGGTGTAGGTGAAGCACGCCGCGGAAGTCGACGAGATGCTCGCTGATGTCTACTACGCAACCTTCTTCTTGTAGACTCGTGTTGGGCCTCCAAGCGCAAAGTTTTGTAGGACAGTAGCAAATTTCCTTCAAGTGGATGACCTAAGGCTTATCAATCCGTGGGAGGCGTAGGATGAAGATGGTCTCTCTCAAACAACCATGCAACCAAATAACAAAAAGTCTCTTGTGTCCCCAACACACCCAATACAATGGTATATTGTATAGGTGCACTAGTTCGGCGAAGAGATGGTGATACAAGTGTAATATGGATGGTAGATATAGGTTTTTGTAATCTGGAAATATAAAAACAGCAAGGTAGCAAATGACAAAAGTGAGCAAAAATGGTATTGCAATGCTTAGAAACAAGGCCTAGGGTTCATACTTTCACTAGTGCAAGTTCTCTCAACAATGATAACATAATTAAATCATATGGCAATCCCTCAACGTGCAACAAAGAATCATTCCAAAGTTTCTATCAGAGAACGTAGGACGGAAACGTGCATCAACCCATATGCATAGATTACCCTAATTTCACCTCGGGAATCCGCAAGTTGAGTGCCAAAACATACATCAAGTGAATCAATAGAACATCTCATTGTCACCACAAATATTCCATCGCAAGACATACATTAAGTGTTCTCAAATCCAGTACTCAATCCAACATAACGAAACCTCAAACAGCAAGACTCAATTCATCACAAGAAGGTAGAGGGGGAGAAAACACCATATGATTCAACTATAGTAGCAAAGCTCGCGGTACATCAAGATCGTGCCATATCAAGAACACGAGAGAGAGAGAGAGAGAGAGAGAGAGAGAGAGAGAGAGAGATCGAACACGTAGCTACTCGTACATACCCTCAGCCCTGAGGGTGAACTACTCCCAGATGTTATGCAGTTTACATGGGCCGGCCCGTTACTTTGTGGGGGGTGTGCACCGTGTACGCATAAGCCATAAGCACCAAATAGGAGTGAGGCCTTTTGTAGCTTTCTAGAAAACTAGATGGAAAGAACTGCCGAATTATCAAAAAAAAAGATGGAAAGAACTGCCAGGTTTATATCTATATCTATACCTACTAATAAAGTAAGGTGCATTTCTCCAATTTTTTCATCCGTTCACCCATATTATTATTATTATTGTTTTTTCACTATATGAGGTGGATTTTTTTAGTAAAATTTGAGGTGGTATTAATTACGTAAAGATGTTTGCTATGCTTCATGGGCCTCCCGCGTCGGCAACGACGGAGAAAATGGCCAAAAAAACTGAAAGACTTGAGTTGGGCTGACTCGTGCAGGGAGGTGAACTACTCCCAGATGTTATGCAGTTTACATGGGCCGGCCCGTTACTTTGTGGGGGGTGTGCACCGTGTATGCATAAGCCATAAGCACCAAATAGGAGTGAGGCCTTTTGTAGCTTTCTAGAAAACTAGATGGAAAGAACTGCCGAATTATCAAAAAAAAAGATGGAAAGAACTGCCAGATTTATATCTATATCTATACCTACTAATAAAGCAAGGTGCGTTTCTCCAATTTTTTCATCCGTTCACCCATATTATTATTATTGTTGTTTTTTCACTATATGAGGTGGATTTTTTTAGTAAAATTTGAGGTGGTATTAATTACGTAAAGATGTTTGCTATGCTTCATGGGCCTCCCGCATCGGCAACGACGGAGAAAATGGCCAAAAAAACTGAAAGACTTGAGTTGGGCTGGCTCCGGAACTTCACGTTTATTTTTATGAGCAGCGAAAAATATTTGACTCGTGCAGGGAGCCAGGGATCGAACTCCCGACCTCAACTCCAGCCGCCAGTGATGCATCCACCTAACCACACTTGTTCCCGTGCAAAATAATGGGTTTGTTGCGCAAATAAAATTGTCTCTCCTTTTCCAATCAGCATAAATCAGTTTATATACGCCTTCGAGTTTCCTTGTTATCAGGGAAATAAGAGGATTTCATCCAAGGTGCAAATAAATAAGGAAGGAACAGAATTGACTTCCTTGTGGCAAGAAAATAAGGAAAGAAAAAGGAATTCTTTGTGGCGGAGAAAGTAAGGAATGGACTAAAAAGATTTCAGCTAATGTTCAAAGAAATAAGGAAGGAAAGGAATATGTAAGGAAGGAAGAAAATAAGGAAGGAGTAATAGTATTCAACGTGGTTCTGGCATAGAAAGTAAGGAAGGGAATTGAGGATTTCAGCTGACGTGCCAAAACATAAGGAAGGAAAGGAACATATACGGAAGGAAGAAAATAATGAAGGCGCAATCCACGCATTATATCCACGCACTATGAACGCATTATATGGAAGACATTGCACAATGGTGGTTTTCTTTTTACATCAGGGAGGATTAAAGGTTGCTTTAGCCAATTGAGATATAAAAAATTGTTCACGCGTAAAAACAAAGAGAAAAAAATTGTCTACCCATTAATGAAGCACGACCGGCAAGTCGAACAATGCATGCAATTCCCAGCAATTTTTTTTTACAATGCATACAGTTATTAGACCTTGTGCAAAGATGATTGGCTTGAAAGAATCCCTCTTCTTCAAGTTAGACATATTTGACCATATTTATTGTGTTTTCTCAAACCATAGTGATTGCCTGATTGGATTAGGAGTGCCAATGGAGTGAGATGAACTTTTATCCTGTTGCAACGCACGGGTCATTTTTCTATAATGGTAAACTTAAATCGAGGGAGATGAATCGGGCGCTCATGCCACAGCCACGCTTGCCAAAGAAATGGGGTTGATGGAGGCTCTCATGCACGACACAATTACGGATGAATTAGTGGAATTAAGAGGACGGCGACGTGGTCACGAGATGCCTGTAGGTGGAATATTTCAAATAAAATCCATGTTGTGCACAAACGTTGTTGTCCTTTAGCACCAAGAGATGAACATGGCATGTCATGGTTACTATGTGGTCAAAATTGTTGAATATTGCATTTGTTTTCTATGTGATAAAGAGTTTGTCACATCTTTAATTGTGTGCACAAGATGATGAACATGAAGATGTGGATCAAAGGAATTCCAGTATTCTTTTTGCTATATAGACGAGAGGCCTAAATCGTACATTCTAACATCAAGTAGGATGAGTATGATATTGTCGTGTAATGCATGCCACGTGGCTGGCAAGTGGTGCACACGAAACATAAGGAGACGACGTGGTCCAAGAATTCGGAGGCGTTCCAATGACATTCAAGCGTCGGCTCGAAGCGAGACCTAGACGTGGGTTCATATATGGAGGCGCCAAGGAGCCCAGCTATCGAGACATCGAAGAATGATGATGCCGAGGACGGCTATCTTGGTGCACATTACTGACCATCCCATGTTCAGTTGCACCACGTTGTCGACCAAGAGAGGCCCCAGAAAGCATGGTGAGCAATAACTAGATGAGTAATCGTCATGTCGTTCTTTTTTCTTATTCATTGCAACAAATGAATTCTTCTGATAACGGTTCTGTTGTATTATTTGGGCATGTCCTAAACACAAGCACTTCCCTTAGACAACATGCATGCATTTTTCTCTCACAAAAAATAACACACACTCTTTGGCGAGAGTCGACCCACACGTCTCTTCCCGTTCACTACTCTAAAAAGTACCTTCTTTCAAATGCATCTCCCACATTATTAAATGCCATCGTCGGCCGCCATTCTCGACTGACTTCGCCCGTCCGCCACGCCACTCTCCAGCAACGTAAATCGGTCATTTTCTCTTCTCGTGAATCCCCACACATTCTCTGGACCCCGCCTAGCTTGAGGCTAACCTTATCCACTAGGATTTCTACCGTGTTGTCTCCATAAGTGTAAATATGTCATTTTCTCCTAGGGTGAATCCCTATACCATCCCTATACGCGGCCTTGAGGCTAACTTTATCCACTCGGGTTTCTAGCACATTGTCTCTTTGGATGTCGGCATGCCTTCCCCGGCTGGACTTCCTCGACGCCGTCCAGGTGGTTTAGGCCATGCATAATTAGCTATAAAGTATTTCTTTACCCCCGTTGCAACGTACGGGCATTTTTGCTAGTTCATAACCTAAGCAAGTTACCATGCTGTTTAGAGACTCTCAAAATGATATAAGTGAAGCATGAGAGTTCAACAATTTCTTCAAAATAAAACTGCCGCCGTGCTCTAAAAAGATATAAGTGAAGCACTAGAGCAAACGATAAACTACTCCAAAAGATATAAGTGAAGATGAATGAGTAGTCGAATAATTATGTAACTATGTGCAGACTCTCTAACACTTAAAAATTTCAGATCTTGGGATATTATTCAAACAACAAGCAAATCCTAATAAAATAAAATGACCCTCCAAGAAAAACACATATCATGTGGTGAATAAAAACATAGCTCCAAGTAAGGTTACCGATGAACGAAGACGAAAGAGGGGATGCCATCCGGGGCACCCCCAAGCTTAGATGCTTGGTTGTCCTTTAATATTACCTTGGGGTGCCTTGGGCATCCCCATGCTTAGGCTCTTCCACTCCTTATTCCATAGTCCATCGAAACTTCTCCCAGAACATGAAAATTCACAACACAAAACTCAACAGAAAACTCGTAAGCTCAGTTAGTATAGTAAAGCAAATCACCACTTAGGTACTATTGTGAACTCATTCTAAATTTATATTGTTGTTATATCTACTGTACTCCAACTTCTCCATGGTCCATACCTGTAGCGACCCGATCCCAATGGACCATAATCTCTGTACTTAAGTGTCATCCCTGGATCGGTATTGCTGACACACACAATACTCGAGGATTTATAACAGAGTTCAATCACACACTTATTACATCGAGTGTCTCAAAAAGAGTACTTATTACAATAATATGGCTGAAGGCCATCTAAAATAGATAACTGCGGAAGCATCTTAGATAAATGAGTCCATCCAACTCCACGGCAAAACTGAGTGCATGACAATGGCCTAGCGCACCTTACTCTTCGTCTGAAAATTCTGCAACATGATATGTTGTAGCCGTGCAGGTCAGCACATGGAATATGCTGGCAAGATAACACTATAGAGCAATGAACAAATAACAGATAATCACTACATGCATATATGGCTGGTGGAGGCTCTATGGTTATCATTTGCATAAAGCTAATTTTTCCCTACAACAAAGGAATAGATTTTATTTAACTACAAAGTTTATGTCAATTATTGAGAAGGTACCCCCAACTCAATCCCAATAAAATATTTATAACCCAACAATTTCATTAAGTAAAGTGATGAGATCAAATCAATAATTCAAGTACTAGATACTCAAGATGTCCATAACCGGGGACACGGCTAACCATGATTAGTTTATACACTCTGCAGAGGTTTGCGCACTTTTCCCCACAAGACTCGATCTCCTCCGTTGATTTCTCGCACTGCCTGATGTTTGAGAAACGGATGATCGAGACACAGTCTTTCCGAAGAGGTCCCCTTAACCGATAGATAGGCGATACACCTACAATCCCCTACATTTGCTAGCCCATCATGGAAAGGATTCCCACAACTTACTCAACTATGCCAGAGCCCATAATGGCTTGTGGCTGAACACCGAAGTTTCTACCATGAATAATCCTATGATCCCTTTGAGTCTGGGTGGCATTCCGTAGGATGATCACACGGGGTACCCCGGGATCTCCTAGGACAACACTGGATTCCCCAGGTGCCTGCAACCAATCCACCCAGATGTGTATTAAAGTAGCCACCTTAAGTTTCCCTTAGTTATATATAACTCTCACATCTTTCATGAATCTCTCATACCAATCCACGAGCATAGGAAAGTAGTATAAGCATAGCGTATAATACCCGGGGTTTGATATAAGACAATAGATTCCTACCTCTTCAACTACTTCCCACACCCACATGTTATCAAATCCTACTCATGCAATGTTTGAGGGTTGAAACTAATGCATAAAAACTGGGTAATAAAGGGATATGATCAAAGTGTTACTTGCCTTGCTGACGATCGGAAAACCCTAGAGATTCGTAGTAGCAAGCCTCGCACTCCGGAAACTCTATCGTGAACAAACAATAGCATACATAAGCACTCAAGCATAAGGTGCACAGGTAAAACCAAAAGAAAAGATCTAAACAGAAATTTCAAGTGAAGAGCTTTGATTTGCAAAAAGAATCGATCAAATCGGAATTACGAAACTCAAACTACGGTCAAAAGAAGTTCGAAAACAAATCTGCTTGAAACCAAATTTTAAATTTTCAAAATCATTTTCAAGTTTTTTATCTGAATAGAGGGGAACAAGACAAAGAATTTGGCGTTGGTTTCATTGGATTTGGATAAACGAGCAAAAAGTACTGAGGGTTTAAAGATCGGGGACTAATCTGTAAGAAAACTAATCGCGGATAGGTCCCTGGCAGAAAATAAACTGAAAAAGAAAATTCTAACGTACGAACGTTCGCTAACAGAAACTAACGAACGAATTCGTTAATTAACAGAACCAATCGGGTGAACGTTCACTAATTAACTTAACCTGATAAATAAACTGATCTAAAATGAGAAACCGAAACTAAAAAAACCGGGGCGGTTTACCGGTTCGCGAAATAAACCGGCGGCAGCGACGAACTCCGGCTCGGGCGGCGGAGTGGCACGGCACAGGCGGCGGCGAGGCGGCGGCGGCAGCGAGCGGCAGCGGTGGGGCTCGGCTTGCGGCGGCGGCGGCGGCGTTGCTGGGTGGAGAGGCTGGGGCGGCTTATAAAGGGGGGGC
>NC_057811.1:352213006-352219263 GCF_018294505.1 Triticum aestivum | reverse complement strand
CGGTGAGGCGGCGGCGGCACAGACTCCGGCGGAGTCCGGCTCGGCCACGCGCTGGGAGGCGGTGGCGCTGACGGGCCGGCTGGGCCTTCGCCCAGTTCGGTCCGGATCTTTTTTTTTTTATAAATTTCACCGCGAAGAAAAATTCTAAATAAAATAAAATAAAAATCCTAAAATTCCAGAAATAATTGTCGCCGTCCTCTCCTAATATTTAGGACAAAGTGAACAATTTTCTAGACTAAATGCAATTTCTTAAAAATGCATATTTTTTCCTAATTTAACCGAATAAAATCTCAAATAAAAATCAAATAAAATATATTTTTATTCAAAATTAAATTTCTATTATTTCTTAGCTGTTTTGAAGAAGCCTTATTATCTTCTCTCATTATTTTATCTATTTTGAAATAATTGGAAAATAATTTCAAATAAAAATCACTTTGATCCAATTTACCAAATTTGAAAAATTCAAAAATGTATTTTTTTATGAAAACCTCCAAATCTCTCTATTTGTCCTCGAGTTGCTTAAGGTCTTTGGGATCAAAATGTCCAAATAAAACCAAATTCAAAATACACAAACATGGATACATATGATGACCTAAGGATTAACATCCAAATTGAAAATTGGGATGTTACAATACCCTCCGATACTACTCATAGATTCGTCAAAATAAGCAAACAACACAATGAAAACAGAATCTGTCAAAAACAGAACAGTCTGTAGTAATCTGGAAAC
This sequence comes from Triticum aestivum, assembly GCF_018294505.1. NCBI lineage: Eukaryota > Viridiplantae > Streptophyta > Magnoliopsida > Poales > Poaceae > Triticum > Triticum aestivum. The sequence continues at coordinate 352,218,533 of NC_057811.1, read as the reverse complement.
TATCCATACTTCTGTAACTCCAAAAATTCTGTAAAATTAGGACAACATAGGAAATTTTTGTATCAACATACTAAAAAAATTCAGAATTTTTTGACGCTCCAGTTATATTTAACAATTCCGTGACTAGGCGCAAAAGTTTCTATTTTTGGACAGAATTGAATCAACTATCATCCACACTATCCCAAAGGCTTTACTTCGCACTTCATCGAAACAAAAGCTATAAAACATGATTACTATAGTAGCTTAATCATGTGAACATGCAAAAACAGTAAGGGTTAATATTGGGTTGTCTCCCAACAAGCGCTTTTCTTTAATGCCTTTCTAGCTAGCCATGATGATTTCAATGATGCTCGCATAAAAGTAAATAATTGGAACACAAAGAGAGCATCATGAAACATATGTGGCAAGCACATTTAAGTCGAACCCACTTCCTATGCATAGGGATTTTGTGAGCAAACAACTTATGAGAACAAGAATCAACTAGCATAGGAAGGCAAAACTGTCGGCGTTCTGGGAACGGGGGTCCCCAGACTTGCCTGCCTGCGGCCCACGGCGAGGCTATGCCAGCAGGCCGTACGGCCCATCTTCATCGACAAGGCATTCAAGACCCTCGCGAGGGGCCAAGCCTCGCGGGGCGGACGACGCAAGACCTCCTCCGGAGCGGCCTCTCCAGGCAGGCTCACGAGGAGCGGAGATATCAAGGCGGGGCAAACCTCGCGAGGCTCGCGTGACGTGAGCCATGATGATCGACACCAGGCGGGCACCAGGCGGGCCCAAGCGCGCGCAGCGTCCTTGTTTCCTCTTTGGTGCTAAGGAGGCAGGCGCAGGCGCGGAGTACCGAGGCATCAAGCAAAGGTTTCCATATCGGTGCAACAAGACCGAAGACCAGCAGGACGGCAAGACGGAGGTCACCATGGAGCCCAAGACGGCGTCACCACCAGAGCCTTTTGCAGGCGAAGACCACTTTTGTCGGGATAGCTTGTACTAGCTGTCCCCTTTCAAAATTGCCCGCCGTTGTTGGCTCCATTCCCGCTCAATATTTGGGGAGAGGACCAGGGCCTATATAAGTAGAGCTAGCCACCACAGTAGAGGGGCATCGAGTCCACACCCACACAAGTTTGACAAGCACAAGAACACCTCAACCTCAGGAGGCTGTTCTTCCCCTTGTACTGTTCATCATCAGCCTAAGAGGCAATCCACCACCACCACACTGGAGTAGGGTATTACACCACAACGATGGCCCGAACCAGTATAAATCTCGTGTCTTTCCGTGCTGCGAGTTCGTCGAGTTCGTCCGCGAGATCTTAGCGACCTAGGGCGTAGATCGGTAGGAGGGAAAGAACTTCGTGCGCACCCCAGAGTTCGAACCTTAAGGGTTTTGCCAGAACCCGAGATCCGACAAAAACAAGCATGACTTCAAAACAACATAGAGAGGAAACTTGGTATTATTGAGATATGTAAAAGAATATGTTCCTCTATCATAATAATTTTCAGTGGCATCATGAATAAATTCAACAATATAACCATCACATAAAACATTAGTTTCATGATCCAAAAGCATAGAAATTTTACTACTCTCCACATAAGCAAAATTCTTCTCATTAATAGTAGTGGGAGCAAAATCAATAAAATAACTATCATGTGACGCATAATCCAATTGAAAATTAAAATCATGATGACAAGTTTCATGGTTATCATTATTCTTTATAGCATACATGTCATCACAATAATCATCATAGATAGCAACTTTGTTCTCATAATCAATTGGAACCTCTTCCGAAATAGTGGATTCATCACTAAATAAAGTCATGACCTCTCCAAATCCACTTTCATCAATATATTCATCATAAATAGGAGGCATGCTATCATCATAATAAATTTGCTGATCAAAACTTGGGGGGCAAAAAAATATCATCTTCATCAAACATAGCATCCCCGAGCTTGTGTCTTTGCATATCATTAGCATCATGGATATTCAAAGAATTCATACTAACAACATTGCAATCATGCTCATCATTCACAGATTTAGTGCCAAACATTTTATAGACTTCTTCTAACACTTGAGCACAATTTTCCTTTCCATCATTTTCACGAAAGACATTAAAAAGATGAAGCATATGAGGCAACCTCAATTCCATTTTTTGTAGTTTTCTTTTATAGACTAAAGTAGTGATAAAACAAGAAACTAAAAGATTCAATTGCAAGATCTAAAGATATACTTTCAAGCACTAACCTCCCCCGCAACGGCGCCAGAAAAGAGCTTGATGTCTACTATGCAACCTTCTTCTTGTAGACTCGTGTTGGGCCTCCAAGCATAGAGTTTTGTAGGACAGTAGAAAATTTCCCTCAAGTGGATGATCTAAGGTTTATCAATCCGTGGGAGGCGTATGATGAAGATGGTCTCCCTCAAACAACCCTGCAACCAAATAACAAAAAGTCTCTTGTGCCCCCTGCTAGAATTTTGTCTATTTTGGGCCAGCCCAATAGCAGTTTCAGAAATTCCTAATAAATCCTAGAGGCCCACGCAGCCCATTCGTGCAAGGCAAGAGGTGGAACTAAAGTTTAGTACCATATTGCTAGTTTGGTGGGAATTGGACCTCCTTATAAGGGAGGATGTTTTCCCACATGTATAAGCATGAGAACAAGAGGAACATTCACGCACGCTCCTCCTTTGTCGCCCGCCTCGTCACGACACGACACGACGCGCCGCGGGTTGCGGGAATGAGCCGAGACGGTGTCTAAATTTTTGCCACGCAGGATTGGTATACGAAAGGTCACACGGAAGCTAAAAAGATTTTTCGATAGTGGAGACTGAATGCGAACGGTGCAACTTTTCGGCTGCTGGCTGTTCGCTTCGTCTTTTCGTTTCACCTTCCGACGCTGCCCTCTCACCTCTCTCTCCTGTGCCTATAAAAGGGAGGTCGCTCCTCTCTAGAGATGCACACCAGAACTTCTTCCTCCTCTCGCCACCCGTTCCAATCTCTGATATACTGCCGTCTTCCTCATCCCGGCTTGCAGCGTGCACCGCGAGTCGGGACAGTAGGCCTTTGAAACTGTGATGCCCCCGATTCAATCATACACTAATCATACACGCAAATGTGTATGATCAAGATCAGGGACTCACGGGAAGATATCACAACACAACTCTAAAAGTAAAATAAGTCATACAAGCATCATAATACAAGCCAGGGGCCTCGAGGGCTCGAATACAAGTGCTCGATCATAGACGAGTCAGCGGAAGCAACAATATCTGAGTACAGATATTAGTAAACAAGTTTGACTTAAGAAGGCTAGCACAAACTGGGATACAGATCGAAAGAGACGTAGGCCTCCTGCCTGGGATCCTCCGAAACTACTCCAGGTCGTCGTCAGCGGCCTGCACGTAGTAGTAGGCACCTCCGGTGTAGTAGGAGTCATTGTCGACGGTGGCGTCTGGCTCCTGGGCTCCAGCCTCTGGTTGCGACAACCAGGTAGAAGGGAAAGGGGGAAAAGAGGGAGAAAAGCAACCGTGAGTACTCATCCAAAGTACTCACAAGCAAGGAGCTACACTACATATGCATGGGTATATGTGTAAAGGGCCATATCGGTGGACTGAACTGCAAAATGCCAGAATAAGAGGGGGATAGCTAATCCTGTTGAAGACTACGCTTCAGGTAACCTCCATCTTGCAGCATGTAGAAGAGAGTAGATGCTAAGTTCACCAAGTAGCATCGCATAGCATAAACCTACCCGGCGATCCCCTCCTCGTCGCCCTATTAGAGAGCGATCACCGGGTTATATCTGGCACTTGGAAGGGTGTGTTTTATTAAGTATCCGGTTCTAGTTGTCATAAGGTCAAGGTACAACTCCAAGTCGTCCTGTTACCGAAGATCACGGCTATTCGAATAGATAAACTTCCCTGCAGGGGTGCACCACATTTCCCAACATGCTCGATCCCATTTGGCCGGACACACTTTCCTGGGTCATGCCCGGCCTCGGAAGATCAACACGGCGCAGCCCCACCTAGGCTCAACAGAGAGGTCAGCACGCCGGTCTAAATCCTATGCGCGCAGGGGTCTCGGCCCATCGCCCATTGCACACCTGCACATTGCGTACGTGGCCGGAAGCAGACCTAGCCCCCTTAATACAAGCGCGAGCTTACGGTCCAATGTGGCACGCATCGCTCAGTCGCTGACGTCAAAAAGAGCTTCGATTGATACCACGACGCCGAGTGCCCATAATTGTTCCCGCGTAGTTGGTTAGTGCGTATAGGCCAGTGGCCAGACTCAGATCAAATACCAAGATCTCGTTAAGCGTGTTAAGTATCCGCAAACGCCGACCAGGGCCAAGCCCACCTCTCTCCTAGGTGGTCTCAACCTGCCCTGTCGCTCCGCCACAAAGTAACAATCGGGGGCCGTTGGGAACCCAGGCCCACCTCTACCGGGATGGAGCCACCTGCCCCTTCAGCCCCCATCTCCGAACAGTATCATAAGTAATGTAACAGTATAAAGTATATAGCATATGCCCGTGATCACCTCCCGAAGTGATCACGGCACAGTAGTATAGCATGGCAGACGGACAAGAGTGTAGGGCCACTGATGGAACACTAGCATCCTATACTAAGCAGTAGGATAGCAGGTAAGGGTAACAACTGTAGCAACAATGACAGGCTATGCATCAGTATAGGATTAACCGAAAGCAGTAACATGCTACACTACTCTAATGCAAGAAGGATAGAGAAGGAATAGGCGATATCTGGTGATCAAGGGGGGCGCTTGCCTGGTTGCTCTGGCAAGAAGGAGAGGTCGTCAACACCGTAGTCGTACTGGGTAGCAGCGGCGTCGGTCTCGGTGTCTAGCGAGAGAAGAGGGGGAAGAAACAATAAATATAAAGCAAACATATGCATGAGGATGCTTGACATGACAAAGAATGGTGTTAGGTGTGCCCTAACGCGGTAGGAGGCAATACCGACGAAGGGGGAAACATTTGGGAAAGTACCCCCGGTGTTCGCGTTTTCGGACAGATGAACCGGAGGGGGAAAGTTGCGTGTTCGATATGCTAGGGGTGTGTGGCGGACGAACGGGCTGCGTATTCGGATTCGTCTCGTCATTCTGAGCAACTTTCATGTAGAAAGTATTTTTCATCTGAGCTACGGTTTATTTTATATGATTTTCTAAAGTTTTAAATCATTTTTAGAATTTATTTAATTAATTTAATTCAACATTATCTAAAATAGTGTTTGCTGACGTCATCATGACGTCAGCATGATGTCAGAAGTCAACAGAGGTGTTGACTGGTCAAACTGACGTGTGGGCCCAATGGGACCCACCTGTCGTACACTGTTAGGTTAATTAGGGTTTAGGTTAAACTAATTACTATTTAATTGAACTAACATGTTAATTAGATTAATTAATTAATTAATTAAATTTATTTTTATTATTTTTTATCTAAAACGTTCTGGGGCGTCGGCCCCTGCGTCATTGGGCCAAAGGGCCACAGCGGTTCGGGCTAACGGGCGCCGTTGCGGGTGGGCGTCCATTGGGGTGGA